>NW_011893587.1:3615-5809 GCF_000151845.1 Pteropus vampyrus
ATTTTAAGCAAACGGGAAACGTGCTGGTTTCCTCCTGGTACCTGTCGCTGTGTTGGGGGCCGGAGGACCTTCCTCTTGGTTGGGATCCACAAGCAGAGTCGCTGTTGCCCGAAAATGCCGACTTAGGGGTTTCAGATGACGAGTGTGTCACCTGTCGACCCTGCCCTCTGGTCTGGGAGAGGGGTTGTGGCCCACCGCCGTTTTTAGATGAGCTGGACTCGGTGCCGGGCGCGGGGAGCCGGGCGCATGCGCGCGGAGGGCGCGCGCCACCGGCTCGGGCCGCTTTCCCAGGACGGACGCCCGCGCTTTGGTTCCGGGCACTGTTGGGGTCGCCAATGGCCCTTCCAGCCCGCTGGCCGTGGGGGCGTGGGGACGTTGCCTAAGTAAGAGCAACCGAGTCTTGTTCCTTGTGAAGTTGGATTAGTTTATCCTCCACCACCTGGGGCTGGGTTCAGTCTGCGGAGATCCTCATGTCACTCAGGCAGCTACGGCTGGGACCCGCACCCTGGGGGAGCACGCCCCGTAGGTACGGGCCAGAGCTAAGGGGACACGCCGTGGCCACGCTTGTCCCGTTAAGAGGTCTCGTCCCACAGAGCAGAAGCAGCAAGTGTTTGGATTTTGGGGGTTTTATTGAAGCCTCTCGTGCGGCTCATCCATTACCACGTGCAAGTTATCCTTAATAGCGTTCAGCTCCTCTTTAGGAGTTTGTGGAAATTTTAATATTATTGCTAAAATTAAAACATTTATATAAAAAAGAGTGAAAGAGTTTGAAATCTCCCAGAGTACAGAACAGGAAGATGGAAAGTATTTGATGAACTTTCGAGTGCGTAAGAGCGCAGAAAGTAAGCTCTGGACCCTTGCTGCTGCAGCCAACCCCCTGCCCAGTGGTGTGGCCTGACCTGAGCGGGCCTGACCCCATCGGGACACTGTCTGCGGCAGAGATGGGCTCAGTAAAGGTGTGGGGGCCCTGGGATGGCTGGTGTAGGATTAAGGGCTCATCAGTAACACTAGAGGCGGACAGCTGCCAAATGCCTGGCATGCCGCATGTCTCCATGCCCCTGCGTCGGGTACCAATTTGCATCATGTCACCTGCTGTGCGTTGTTCTAGGTGAGATGCAGTCAAGTGGTTTTTCGTCAGGAATTGCAAAGGGGATGGACATGGGCTGGAAAATGGGCTAGGAAGGGCCTGGCTCTCTGAACAAGGCCTGCCTGGGACAGGACAGTGGGACCTCCTTGCTGAGTGAGATGTGGAGGTTCGTATCAGACCCATCTCATGTGTCAGGGTGATGACATTGCTCTGAGAGAGTAAAAGGAAATTTGGAATAATTGTCGATGATATGTCCTGAAACAAACACCCTTTCTCGGCCTCAGGAGCGGATCGATGAGTACGATTATTCCAAGCCCATCCAGGGTCAGCAGCAGAAGCCATTTGAGCAGCACTGGAGGAAGCACACGCTTTCCTACGTCGATAGCAGGACTGGGAAGGTAGGTGGGGAACGTGGCCCGCTCACGCGTGCACTGACATGTGCACGTGACAAACTGGGGCAGGCAGCAGGCATGTACATAGACTGCTGACAGACACGAGATGCCACTGAAACGCTGGGAGGCCTTCCCTGGCGTTGGCCCTGGGCAGGGAGTAAGCTCCCAAGGCCTGGGGGCCGGGGCAGAGAGGAGAGCTGGGCTCAGGGCCTGAGGCTGGGACAGGAGGACGCACACCCCTTCCTTCCCTTCCCTTCCCATTGGCTGGACCACCTGGAGGCAGCCTCAGGGAAGCCCAGAGTATGCAGGGCTCTGGGAGAGGCAGGGTGGGGTGGCCAGGGCCTGGGAGGAGCCAGCTGAGATCACAGGAGAGGCTCCCTGTCTCATTTCTCCAAAGCATAATTACCCATTAGGCATTTTTGCCAGGTGTTAAGGTTCAGAAATAATTAAAGTACAAAGAGTTTATTTACCCTTAAGCTTTTCATAGCTCTTAGGGGATAGTCTTGATCATTTATCTGGGTACACAGACATCAAGTTGTGCTCCATGGTCATCACTTAACAGAGCGCCTGCCATTCAGTTCTGCAGGTAGCGATTTTCATAATTTTTCATGAACGCTGTTTTTGACTGGAGGAAGAGGTCAGACTTCCCTCCCTTAGTACAAGCCTATTTGTAGTAATGTTTGGGTTTTTATGATTATAAAAGAAACATATGCTC
>NW_011893588.1:0-347 GCF_000151845.1 Pteropus vampyrus
GCAGGGAACCAAGTTCTTCGGGAACACTTATCTGGGCGTAACTGGTTCTGCCAGAGAGAGTGAGGACAGCTTCCCAAAGAAGCTGCCAGAGTGTTAGGCTGGGTCAGTGGTCCTCGGCCTGGACTCCAGGGCATAGAATGCCCCAAAGACCTCTTAAAAAGTACCAATGCCTGAACTCCATCCCAGACTAACTCAATCAAACACTCTGTGTACAAATGGCCATCAGACATTTTTAAAGTTCTCCAAGAGATCTGATTGGGCAGCCAGGGCAGAGAATGCTGGAGCTGGGCCCTAAAGCACAAAGATCTCTGAAATGAAGCATGTGCCAAGGAAAGCTGTCCTAAAAA
>NW_011893588.1:2592-2913 GCF_000151845.1 Pteropus vampyrus
GGGGTTTGCTGTGCCCGGGCAGCCTGGGCTTCGCGCCCTCCCCAGCGCTGCCAGCACAGAGCACGATGCCTGCAACTGCTGAGCATGACACGCCTGCTACACCACCCTGCAAGAGCTTGTTCTCGTCTTGTGTTGCCATAGATCAAAGACATGTGGAAGGGACATCGGCTCGTTCGCCCGATGTGACTTTTGCTGATTTCCAGGCATCACCCTGTTCTCTGACTTCGGCTGGTTTCCTGGTGGCTCTGGGATCAAACACGGGGAGAAAGCAAGCTCAGAATCCAGCTGGCCTGGAGTCATTGGTATTCGCCCCCCAGCAAC
>NW_011893588.1:4563-6822 GCF_000151845.1 Pteropus vampyrus
ATTTAATAATTAATGAGCCCTTAGCTGGTGAAACTCTTGTCCTCTTGGGTCTGAGTTTCCAAACCTGTAAAACCAGAAAGATGCTTCAGTACTTTCCCATTTTTTGGTGGTTTTTAAAAATAGCCACAAATCCTTTGACACTCTTCCCATCTAGAGGGAGAGCTTATGAGAGAGACATAAGCTCTTGTGTCTCGGAGGACTTGGACCGCCTTGAGCAAAAGAATGTGTAAGAAATGATGCTGTGCGACTTCTAAGACTGGGTCAGAAAAGGCAATGCAGCTTTTGACCTGTCCAGAGGGGGACGTTCATGTCTACAGCATCCAAGCTGCTGTGTAAGAAGTCCGACCCCCTGGGGCTGGCGTGCTGTGGGGAAGCACAGGGCACTTGAAGAGGCTGCATGCTTCTGGTCGATAGCCCCAGCTGCATCCAGCCTGAGTCATACCTGCCTAGTTACCAGGCTGGTCAGTGAGCAAGTCCCCAGATGATTCTGGTTCTCAGCTCTCTAGTCACTCCTGGCCATTTGAGGTTTCTTAGCTGAGTCCCTAGACATAGTGGGGCTAAAACAAGCCATCCTTGCCATGCCCTTTCAAATCCTGAGCCACAGAATCTGTGAGCATAACGAAGTTGCTGCTTTATGCCACTAAATTCTGGGGTGGTTTCTTAAACAGCAAAGATAAGTAGAACACTGTTTGTCCACTAGACCTGAAAGTTTCTTGAAAGCATGGGTAACATTTTATTCACTTTTGTATCTCAAAGAGGAAACATAGTAGATGTTTAATAAATGCGCGCTACCTTCTTACCCAAGTGGTCAAAGGAACAACTCCAGGAATGTAAAATATGGATATCAGGCGCCTCCTAAGATGCTCTGAGAAAGGCATACAGTTTGTGTGATATTTTTGCCAAAAGCGAATAACTGGAGTTAAAGGACAGTCTACAGAATAGAACAAAATAGATGAGCCCTCTTCAAAAGTGCCACAGACATAAAAGACAAAGAAAGATTGAGGGGCTGTCCCACATTGGGGGAAACAGTGGATTAATAACTGAACACAATGTGGGATCCTAAGTTAAACCATGAATTTTTTAAAAAGAACACTGGTTGGAAAACAAGTGAAATTCAAATAAAGTCTGTATTCCTCATGTTGTTGTTTATAATATTAATCACCGTCAATTTCTGGTTTTAGTCATTTCACTATGGTCATGTATGATGTTAATGGGGAAGCTGGGTGGTAGGTATATGGAAACTCTGCACTAATTTCGCATCTTTTCTGTAAGTCTAAAATTATTTTTAAGCTAAATATTTTTGAAAAGGAGGACAAAAAAAAAAGTGTGTGATAACTCACGTTGATTGGCTAACCTGGAATTGTGGAACCACAGGTCAGAAGCCAAAGGCTCCACTCTCTGCTTCCCACAACCTTATAGAAACTCTTTACAATAATAATAACATGAGTTAATATTTATTGCCACTCAATGTTTGCCAGGAGCCACGTCAAGCACTTTCCATGCATTACTCGCTTAATCATCACAAGGTTATGAGGCTAGTACCATATTTATCCCCATTTTATAGATGAGGAAACTGAGGCTTAGAGAGAATAAGTAACTTTCCAGGGCTCTCACAGTGAGTAAGAGGCAGAGCCAGGCCTGGAGTCCAGGCAGCGTGTACCAGACCCCATCTGCTTAACCTCGGTCTGCGGTCATCACTGAGTGGCCAGGGTCTGAGAGACCAAAACTGCTGTGAGGACCTGTTTGCTGGATTAGCTGGGGTGAGAGGACGTGCCTAGAGTCTGGAGGAATGTGAAGAGCCTCTGGGTAGGGAAGTGGGGATATGGAAACCAAAGTTAAGGAGAGTTAGGGGAGAATTTGGAAAGTAGAGGGAGGTCGTGGGGCCTGCCGCTGACTGAGCTTCCCCAGCACCCCAGAAGCTTTCTCTTTCCAGCGTAAAACTTCTTGCTTCTTTGTCAGAGGACTGAGGAAGGGGGCAGATTCCAGAAGCCTTTCTGAGGAGGAATCCATTGATCACGTTCTGGGTCAGTGAGGGCTGAAGTCTGAAGTTTCATTTTTCTGTTGCGTTGTTCTTTCATTCAGTATTTTTCTCATGAAATTAAAATAGAATTGATCCCCACCCTCCTTAAATTAGGCATTAGGAAAGGAATAAAAAGATGGGCATAGAGGCGATCCGATCATCAATTAAACCCAGCAGAGCACATTTGCAAGATATTTTCTTCGCCCCTATTACTGTGGGAAGGTTTTGTGAAAGCTAAT
>NW_011893589.1:0-2074 GCF_000151845.1 Pteropus vampyrus
TCATTTGATATCAAAGGCAGGCAATACATTTCATACATGGAGATTATTCACCCAATAGATAGCATGAAAAAATGTTCAATGGTTTATTGAATACTCAGTCGTGCTGTACTCTGGTAGTACCATCTTGAGAGTTTGGTCCTTCAAGATGTCATATGTACTTTAAATTAGCATTTGACATACAGTATTATTCCTCCTATGATCAAAATTCACTGCTCAAAGGATTTCTATAGGATAAACCTAAAAGACCCTTTTATTAAGCATTTCTTTCTCTCACTGAACTTTGTCTTCTGTTGGTGGAGAAGATGTCATGGAGAATACTTGTACCAGGGGATATAATGTTATTCAACCAGAATTTGAAACTGCCATCTGGTCATTTTGGACTCATCATGTCACTGAAACAACAGGAAAAGAAGGAGGTTACTATATTCGTTGAGGCCTTAGTCCTGATTACCTTGAAAATTAGGACTATGGCCAAAAAATGGGAACAAAAAGAAGCATGTCATGAGATCTCAGAAGTCCTGTTTTGTGTTTACTTAGTCTATTTTGAAAATTTCCAAATCTATATAGAATATTGTAACAAACATCCATATCCCTTTATATTTATAAAATATTAATATTTAACCATATTTCTTCATCTTTCCATAGATGAGAAAGAGAGAGAGCTTGCAGATATCATTGCCTTCATAATACTAAATATTTCAGCATGTACCTCCTAAGAACTAGAATATTGTCCTACATATATACAATGCCATTGTCATCCCTAGTATATTGTCCACCTTCAGATTTCCTAATTTTCCTCAAAATAAAACTGTAAAAGAGTAAATAGTCTTAAGTCTGCTGTACTCTATATCTGAAAGAAAGCAGAAAAGACTGGGAGTAGACTCCTACAAGGTCACAGAAATTTATCTTCAGATCCCAAGCCCAGGACAAGACCTTAAAATGAAAGTGTGGTCTTTTATGCCATAAAACAACATTATAAGTTTTTCCGATAACAAGTCACAGAGCGGAGGACAAATAAGTGTTAGAACCTGCTGGTGATTCTGTCTTATTTCTTCTCACGTCCCTAGGCACACCATTTCTTATCCCACAGAAACAGAAACCAACTAGAAAAATATTTTTCAGGTTTCTTTCACAGGTGGGAACAGAGCCAACCAAACCCCTAAATTCATGCAGTGAACTTGGCTCACCATCTCACACAGAACACTTACTTCATATGACCCTGAAGGGATAACTTCCTGACTACCACAGGACGCTGGTAGTACAGCACACTCATGAATTTATCTTATTCATATGTATTTCTATTTCATTTATGACCATGGAGATTTTTATGTTATGCTTGATCCCACTTAAGCCTTTTTAGTTTTCCTTTTTATACTTCATGTATTATCATTATGTGTCTGTCACAGAAAAATATAACATTGAAGCATAAACTATTTGCAATATCTTCAATTGGAAATAATTACCAGGACCACTGCGCATGGTTCTGCAGTTTCTTTAAAACTCAGGAGGACCTAGCTTAAGAGTGATCAAGAGCTAAAATCCAGCCTGTTGCTTCACACCAAGTTGTGTGTCTGGCAAGGGTCTGCATGCACCTATAGGAAGAGGCATCTTTTTTCTAATTCACACAAAGAAATTGTTTGCCTACCAAGACATATGTCATAGATATGTGCCCAGTGAGAGGGAATATTTTTTCTCTACTTCGCTCAAAGACAGCCTATGGGCTAACAATATCCTTGGTTATTTTATTCATTTAAAAACCATCCAAAGATCCCAGAAAGATAGTGGCAGTTTTTCAACCCCCATATAAAATAGAGAAACTAAATGGCAAAACTGAAGATCCTAATGATAAAGGGGTTAATTCAATGAGAAAATATAACAATGCTAAACATGTACACATTTAACGGGAGAGCTTCATATTATACAAAACAAACAATTACAGCACTGAAGCATAATTACAGTTGGAGACTTCAACACTCTTTTCTCAGTAATCAACAGAATAAGTGGACAATAAATTAAACTAATTGACATTAGGTCACTCCATCTAAGAGCAAAATACACATTATTTCAAGTGCAT
>NW_011893589.1:2304-2895 GCF_000151845.1 Pteropus vampyrus
ACCTTCAGATTTCCTAATTTTCCTCAAAATAAAACTGTAAAAGAGTAAATAGTCTTAAGTCTGCTGTACTCTATATCTGAAAGAAAGCAGAAAAGGCTGGGAGTAGACTCCTACAAGGTCACAGAAATTTATCTTCAGATCCCAAGCCCAGGACAAGATCTTAAAATGAAAGTGTGGTCTTTTATGCCATAAAACAACATTATAAGTTTTTCCGATAACAAGTCACAGAGCTGAGGACAAATAAGTGTTAGAACCTGCTGGTGATCCTGTCTTATTTCTTCTTACGTCCCTAGGCACACCATTTCTTATCCCACAGAAACAGAAACCAACTAGAAAAATATTTTTCAGGTTTCTTTCACAGGTGGAAACAGAGCCAACCAAACCCCTAAATTCATGCAGTGAACTTGGCTCACCATCTCACACAGAACACTTCTTCATATGACCCTGAAGGGATAACTTCCTGACTACCACAGGACGCTGGTAGTACAGCACACTAATGAATTTATCTTATTCATATGTATTTCTATTTCATTTATGACCATGGAGATTTTTATGTTATGCTTGATCCCACTTAAGCCTTTTTGGTTTTCC
>NW_011893589.1:5440-5871 GCF_000151845.1 Pteropus vampyrus
TATATATATTTGTCTGGTGGCAAATATTAAATATGTAGTTAGTTGAAGAATTAATAATGTTATTAAAAAATCTAACTGGTCAATTTTGGAGGATAAGAAACAAATATATAGAAAACTGTTAAATAAAATTAGAGCATTTATCTTGCATTTCTTATATGAATTATGTCACTGGATAACAGATGAAAAGAAGCATCTATTTTAGAAGTATACCAACTGAAAATTGAAAGAATTATAACCTCATTCTGCAATTCCATGAATCAACACATTAAGGCATTGAGCACTAATAAATACTAATATAAAAAATAAAAGTGTAAAAACTAGAAATTATATTCCCCCTGATGAACAAACACACAGTTACCTATAAACGTCCCAAAGGGATCAAACCTGAGTCTAATCAAATATCTGGGTCTAGATGCATAAAACAGAGGATA
>NW_011893590.1:0-310 GCF_000151845.1 Pteropus vampyrus
GATGGGTGCCATTCCGGTCAGGTCCCCACACTGGTTGGGTTTCTGGGTTGGCGGATCCTGGAGCAGCCTGGTAATGACTGGCTGGGCTCCAGATCGCCTGACAATATGCTGCTCCGGCCCAAGGTGGAGGAGCACAGTCCGGGGGTCAAGGGGGGTGGGGGTGGGAGGAGAGCTCGAGTTGAGAGCACCGGCCGCTAGATGGGCTTGGCAGGCTCCACTAATGGAAACATAAATCTGCTGCTCCCTAGGGAGCCCGTGGGCCCCCTTCGGTTCCGACCTGTCCGCTCTCCCCAGCTGTCGGCCCAGCATC
>NW_011893590.1:1556-2384 GCF_000151845.1 Pteropus vampyrus
GAGAGCACCGGCCGCTAGATGGGCTTGGCAGGCTTCACTAATGGAAACATAAATCTGCTGCTCCCTAGGGAGCCGCGGGCCCCCTTCGGTTCCGCCCTGTCGGCTCTCCCCAGCTGTCGGCCCAGCATCTGGCCTACGTGGGTCGGCACTGCCAGCCTCGCCTGGAATCGAAGCTCCCTGCTCTGCTTGATTTCCCACCACCGCAGGCGGGCATCGCCGCCAGAAGTGCTGGAGAGCACGTGCGTGTCTTTCTACAGAAAGTTCATTAAACTTATTCTCAGAAAAAATGCTGCCCAGTGTCACGATGCCTTTGAGACCTCAGAGGGAATCGTGGGGACGTCACAGTGAGGCGGGGCTAAGGTGACGGAGGGCCCCAGATGGAATCAGCCACGGTGCTGGGGAGGGGAGGTGATGCTGGTCCTGTGCTGGGCACTTGAGGACAGTCTGCAACACTCAAGAAATGCCTGCCAAGAAGGTGGGGCCGCCCTCGGGGTGGAGGGGAGATCCGGGCACAGAACAGTGCCCAAGCTCATGCATTTGGGAAGCGAGTGGCATTAGACTCAATCTCAGCCTCTTCAGCCTCTAGGGTCCCATCATCTTCTCCCAGCTCCCCAAGGCCAGAGCTTTCCTGTCCCTACATCGGCGTCAGGAACCACCAAGCTCAGGCGCCACGGCAAGTGACACAGTGGGGGTGGCCGGCTGCCAATTTTTGTTTCCAATCTTTTCAATTAAGTGAATGCTTGGAATGGGGCCCAAACACAAGTGCTTGTGCTATTAGGGCCAGACGAGCGCTGTGTTCTGACTGCTCCTCGTCCGTGGGGACGCAGC
>NW_011893590.1:3939-5742 GCF_000151845.1 Pteropus vampyrus
CAGCACACGGCCTCGCACACATCTGGCCCAAAGCGGCATGGGGAACTTGCCAATGGCAAGCAGAGGCGCTGGCAGCTGGAGCCCAGGCTCGGCTGAAACCAACCTGAAGGCTAGCTTTCTAGGAAAGCCTCCAGGGCCGGCACGTAGGGCTTGTGGAGATCTCCAAGGCTGCCAGGTCTCCAAGGAGCCCAGGGCAACGCAGGAAACAGAGCTGAGAGATTTCGAGTCAGGGCTTCGCCTGTGTTAACAGGGCTGCCTAGAGAGAACTGGGCAGCCAATAAGAGCACCCACTATGTGCAAGGCATACAGGCAGGAGGGATAATTCTGCCAAATCAATGAAAAAGAATCAAAATGGACCACATTGATTGGACTGATTGGGCACTATGCTAAGTACTTCATTTATGTTATGTCATGGGATCTGGAGACGCAGAAAGGGTAGCTAGCTCCCTTACCCATGGTCACACAGCCAGCATGCAACAGAGCAAGATCTACCCCAGCTGTGACATAATGGGAGAAGCCCAGATGGGTCTCAATTCCCACCGAAAGGGCCCAGCACAGTGCCTGGCGCACGGTACGTACTCAAGAGAGATGTTAGTTGAATTCTCTCACAGGCTACAGGTCCCCTAAGAGGCACTTTATAGCTGCTGAGGGAGCACAAAGGTGACAGGGGCTAATTCTGTCGGTGGAGCTCGGAGAGGCTTACCAGATGAAGAAAAACAGTTGCTCTGGATCTTGAGGGATGGGTAGGAAGTTCTCCAGCTGAAGACCAACACCTAAGGAGCACCTGCTGCGGGATCCCCAGATTCTGCTCTCAGAAAACCCTACAGACTGCGGCTTATTATCCATCCCATATCACAGCAGAGAAAACTGACATTAAGCCAGGTTAGATCACCGGCCCAGAGCCACACAGCTGGTTAAGAAAGACACCAGAATTCGAACCCAAGTTTTTGACTCTAGAATGCCTATGCCCAACCAAGAAAACAAATGAGTCATGTGGCCCATAAGCGGCTGTGATCATTTCCCACTTGCTTCCGAGAATGGCACAGCTCAGTTCGAATCCCACCTCCACCACTTACCAGCCAAGTGACTTTGGGCAATAGCTCTGTTTTGAAAAGTGAATGAGGCCACACATGGGGAGCCAAGCACAGCACTGGGGAGCAGCAGGTACTTGATAATGTGTACATTCAATGAGCTCAGAAGCCAGTGCATGGCCCCAACCGCACTTACCACCCCCCACGGTGGTTCTCAAACCTAGTTGCTCAGGTACTTGGGGGTGCTGGTTAAAAAAAAGTTTTGACTCTAACCAGCCCAACACACTGCCTGGGTTCAAACCCTGGCCCTGTGACTTTCTAGCAGCACAGACCTGGGCAAGTTCTATCTCAGCCTGTTTCCCCATCTGTGAAATGGGGGTGACAGTGGTACCTACCTCATGGGATGATGGTAAGGATTAGATGACTCAGTGCATGCAAGCCCTTAGCGTGGCATCTGACACATAGTAGCAGGGAGTACTTGGTAAAGGGTGGCTGTTACATCTCACCCCCACCTGAAGTCAGTGGAGACACAGAATGAAATGTGTGCAGAGGCCTGTCTAGTCTCGACCCTACTAGCCAGGGGTCACAAGACCCCAAAAGCCTGGCACCTTCTAAAACAAGGAGGTCAAATGAGCTTGGAAGGGACCTCCAAAGTGGAGCGGGGCTCAGTGAAGGGACCTCCAAAGTGGAGCGGGGCTCAGTGAAGGGACCTCCAAAGTGGAGCGGGGCTCAGTGAAGGAGATGGGGGCAAAGGCGACTGGGGACATGGAGG
>NW_011893591.1:0-1746 GCF_000151845.1 Pteropus vampyrus
TTTTTTTTCTAATAGTACAAATATTTGCTCGTAAAAGCTCTTCAAACAATACACAAAAGCATGAGGAAGAAGGTAAAAGGACCTGACATTCTACCTCCCAGGGATGAAGTCAACAATTACGAGTCTATCTAGGGTCATATGGCCTGGGCTCAAATCCTCGCTAGACCATTTCCAGCTTCAGGTCTTGAGAGGATCCCTTAGCATCTCTGTGCCTCGGTGTCTTCATCTGTAAAGTGGGGATGCACTGATGTCCCCCTCAGCCTCTCTGCCTACTCTCTGCTATTTCCTCCCTCTTTCTTCCAGCTTTGAGAACATTTCTTTTAAGACGCCGTCACCTGCCGGGGCCCTTGCCCTGCCCACAACCCACAAAGGGCAGCTCTTGCACACCCTTGCTGTGGTCTGTTTGAGCTTGGGATTCCAGGCTTAATTGGTACCTGCCACCTGGTGTTGTCATGAAGATTAGATAAGTCCATACATGGAAGGGGCTTAGAACAGTGCCTGGCGTGTGGTAAAGGCTATCTGTGTGTTTGCCAGCATTTCATCATCACCGTCGTCATTCTTGTCCTCGTCACCATCATCATCGCCATTATCATCATCATCTTTGCACACAGCTCTTCATGCACTAAACTGCCTTCCTCTTTTCCTCCCTCTTTATCATCTGTCCGTCCACATCCATCCATCCATCCTTCTTTAAGGGGAGTATGCCCGTGTGCTCTTAGGGAACCTGGTTTTTACAGTCCACATTATATTATATACGAACAAAATGGCTCAGGCCCTGGTTCATGGGGAGGGGGGAAGGGTGGGGTTGGGGTGGAAACCACACATCCCTGAAGTGCTGTTTTGCTGGGTTCCGTATCTGTGGGGAAGCCTAGACTTTTGGTGTAATGAACTTCGTAGATCGAGAATATCTGTAATCAGATATGTTGGAAGTAAGAAAGATCAGTCCTGGAGGTCTTCAAAACCAAAAGTAACCAAATAAATGTTTATGCCATTTTATGTTTCCCATCTCCCTAATGAGGCTGGGGGTTCCTGGAGGCGGAGACTGCGTCCCCCCTCTTGCCCCATCAGACTGGTAGATCCCCAGACAGGGGGTGTTCCTCCTTTCTCCATCTCTCCCTTTGCCATCCTCCTGCCTCAGACCTGTGAGCCGGGAGAGTTCTGGTTGTGTGTCCTTTAGTTCGTTCCGTGCAACGGCTGCCCGGAGCGAGAGGACCCTGCGGCTGAGGAGGGGTGTCTGTGATTTCCGAGGGAACTCCCTCCTCATCGCCCTCAGTGCCCCACACGCAGGGAGCATGTCACCTGTAATTCATCGCCGCCACTCAGAGGCCTAATACACATTTCACGTCTACCAAGTCCAACACGAACAGCCAAGCTTTCCGCCCAGCTTGTCCACCTCCAGCCTTCCCCATCTCCCTGATGACAACTCGATCCTAGCTGCCGGGGCCCCAAACTCTTCGGTCATCCCCGACTCCTCAGCAAACCTTCTCAGTTCCATCTTCGAGATTCACTCAGAATCAAACCACTTCTCACCGTCTTCACTGTCACCCCCAGGAGCCAAGCTACCACCATCTCTCACCTGGATGACGGGGAAGAGCATCACTGTATCATCTGATGTTATCGACAATTTACTTATGTAACTTGTCTGTCTCCCCAGAATATAAAGGCCATCAGAGCAGGGATTATGGCTGATGTTTTCTCCCCCATCGCCTCGTGTCCCCAATACCTTGTGTCTCCGTTGCCTAAAGA
>NW_011893591.1:4716-5060 GCF_000151845.1 Pteropus vampyrus
ATTACAGTTGACATACAATATTATATTACTTCAGGTGTACAAAATAGCGATTAGACATTTATATCCCTTATGAAATGATCCCCCCGATAAGTCTAGTGCTCATCTGACACCGTACATAGTCATTACACTATTATCGACTATATTCCCTATGCCGTACTTTACATTTCTGTCTCCTGCCCTTTTGACATAGAATCGCCAGACTTAGCCAGTGAAAATACAGGACACCCGGTTAGGTTTGCATTTCATATAAACAGCAACTAATTTTTTTTAGTACAGCAGCCCTCCCCTTCTTAGGCACAGTTTCGGTTTCCTGTGGTCAACCGTGGTCTGAAAATATTAAAGGG
>NW_011893591.1:6240-7430 GCF_000151845.1 Pteropus vampyrus
GACATCACAGGAAGTGATTCATTTCCCCAGGTGCAGTGTGGACTAGTTATTTGGAGAAATATTTGTGTTTGGGGTAATTGTGTGTCCTAACCTAAGGAACCCCTAGAAATCCCCTGACTCAGCACATGCTACAGATCCTATCCCCTCACCCCAAAGTGCTAGCTCACCACCCTGACCCCCTGGGTCTGGCCGGACCTCCCTAGTGTCCCTGTCCTTGCTTGGAGGCGGCCCTAGAGGACTCATGCAGAAAAAAAGGGGCTGGGTAGCATGGAGAATCCACCAGGGGTCCAGCCTGGCCCTCCTTGTCTGCCCAGAGGGGAGAATCAGAGGCCTAGGCTGGAGGCCATAGTGGACCTTTTATTCTTAGATGGAGGAGAAGGCTGGCTTAGCTAGGGACGAGGACACGCTCCTGGATTTTTCTCAAGCCTCCTCCAGCCTTGCAAAAAGCGCCACAGCAAAAGAGACCCTTTGGATCAGAAATGGCCAGAATTCAAGGAGCACAGAGGGGAGGGTCTCTGTAGGGCCTCTCAGACGAGCCAGAGAGAGGACCCAGGCCACTAACCTTTTTCTGGGGTTCCCTATATTTTGAAAAATGAAAATGTCAAAACAGAGTTATAAAACCTGTGGTAAATATGTTCTAATGTTTACATCGAGTAAATTAATGCTTTTAAATTGCGCAGAAGTACAGTGAGGCACAATTATGGGGTTGACGCCGGCACTAATCACGGTGACTGATGGGTTCTGACAGCCAGGCTGGGACACAGGTGTGAAGCCGGGTGAAAACCTTCTCTCTTCCTTGCCCCATCCTATTGCCACATCACAGTCCTTGATCAGAAGTAATGTTAAAGTTTAAATTGGTAGGTTCTTGGGGACTATCAGACCGGGTCCCCATAAGTCCCACTGGGCTACGAGAAGCCCGAGAGCCATAGACTGTGGATGTGGAATGGCAGAGCGTGTCCGTGTTTGAGACATGAGATATCGGTATCGGGGAGGGCCTCAGAGGTCAGCCACTGCTTAATTATACAGATGCCCCTGTTGTCACCTGCCATTTTCAGACCGGCTGAGAAATCTCTTCTTAGTCATTCCTTCCTCCCTTCTTCTGCCCCCGTCACCCCTCCCCTGCGGTCCACCTCCCGCTCCTATCATTTCCATCTCGTCATCTCCGTTGATTCTTCCCCCTCCTCTGCCCT
>NW_011893592.1:0-4874 GCF_000151845.1 Pteropus vampyrus
TGCCTGACCCATAAATATATGCAGCCCATTGAGCTAGTGGTGTTTTATAAATCTTAACCAGGTTGTCTAATGGGATTAGTCCTTTCTAAAATGGGCCTTTCTTTCACTAAGTATAGTTTTTCTTCTAAAGTTTTTCAGGTGGATGACATCATTGAAACTCTGGAGCCTTGACTAATTTTCCCACTTGAATAAATAAACATATTTTCAGGTCACAGAAAAATAGTTAATTGAGTCATTTGAAAAACTTTTAGGCAGAGATGTAGACCTCAATTTAGATTGTATGTACATTTTTTTAGAAAAGATAAAATAATAAGTACAGGGTTTGTGAGATAAAATAGAGCAAGATTTAAATTTAAATACCTAATATGAAAGTTCACGAAAGCAATAACATTACTTAAGCATATAAATTTAAATAATAGAAATAGATAGAAAAGAAAGAGAAAGAACAAACAAACGAACAAACGAAAGAAAGAAAAAGAAGGAGGGAGAAAGTGAGGAAGGAAGGAAGGAACTGTTAAAACAGTAATTATTTAAATATGTAGTTACTGAGCATAAAACATTTCATATAGATGGTGGAAAGTGATATATTCTTTAGTTGTATGCTCATTTTGCAATCTTACGACAGTACCTATTTTATTAGTAACATCTTCAATTATTTAGCCAATTTTACATGTGCATAATACCTTATGTACAGCTTGAATTTATATTTAGAATACATTCATATGAAATATTATAATTTGTTAAAATTAGAGCTTTTTATATAAGTATAATGCAATATCTTCTCTAAAATAAACCAAAATATAAATTACACATTTAAATTCTTAAAATGTAATGTTTATGGTAATAAACATAATAGGATATAATAATATTAAACACTGACAGAAATATTGACTTTATTCTTGAAGTAAAATGGAGAAGTTAAAGTATTCTTTATCATATTAATAAAAACCTCTCAGTAATAATTTCAATATAATTTTAATATTCAGTTTTTGATAATATGAACTTAAATATTTAAATTATATCAAAGTATTTAAGAGATTTTCTGTAATATGCCTTCTGTTTGGAAATTTTGTCATATTTTACAACAAAAATAGTATCTGAGAATATGAGAGGTAATTATTTTTAGTAGCCCACATTTATTTAATATTTGAAAATGGTTTCTTCAAAGGCAATATAAAATCCAAATAGTGGAAATTAAAATATTTTCTGATATTTATGATATGAGAAGTTAGCCTGGGACTGTTATAATACTCTATCAAAGAGATGACATCTTAGTGAGGTAGGAATGGTAAACAAATAAATAAAATTGAGTATGATGTAGAGTAAAATAGGAAAAGTTATTCACGTGAACAATCTATCTTTGTATATTTCAGTTTAGTACTAAAAATATGTTATTTTTTTCTTTTCTTGAGTAAGTCCAGTTCATCAGCCACTCTATGCATCATTAGAGCGCTATTTAAGCACATATAATTTCTTACCTTTTTAAAGTAAAAATAATACCTTAAAACAGTTCAGGTAGATATTTATTGCTTGTTTTGATAAGTTGCTCATCCGAATTTAACACTCATGTGGTAATTGCTCAAGGAGAGTGCGTCATATTCATTGTTGCATTCACTGTGTCTAGCACAATAAATATTCGTTGGATGAATTAATAATTTATTGTTTTAAACACAAATATTTTCTATAGATTTAAAATATATATATAATCCTAAAATAATTATATTAATAACATTTAGCATATGTTTCTATTCTTTTTAGAAGAGCTCTCATATAGCCTTGGCGAAGAATCAATATTATCTGAGGAAATAATTTCTAGTGCTACCTTCTCATAAATTGTTTTAGCTCTGTACCATGTGATTTGGAATATGACTTGAAGTTCAAAAAAGGGTAATTCCAATGCATTTTCCCCAGAATTGAACATATGCAGGACTCATGCTTTAATAATCTAACCTAATCACATGCTTATATTCTAATAAAGAGACAATGAAGAACTATATCAGAAAGCATTTTATAAATGCATTAATAAACTAAATTGTATGTTAGTGGCATAAATTTTCAGAAATTCTATATAATTTAGTTATGTATTTTCTAGTTGAATCCTCAGAATTAAGAGTGTACAGCAAGGTATGGTTATCTAAGACCATCTCTGACTTTCATCTGCTTATACAAATTTGATCTACTGTGACCTCTAATTTTTATTTCAGCTGCAGCTACTAGGTGTTGCCTTGTTTCTAAGGTTTGAAATTACTGATGCTAATAATAGGTGGCATTTATTTAGCTCTGTAAATAAATAATCTCTTTTAATCCTATGATGTAGATACTATTTTATCCCTATTTTACACATAATGAAATGGGAATTACAGAAAGTTTAAATAATTTACCTAAGATCAGCTAGTATATGACAGGGTTTGAAAACCAGGGAGTCTGCTTAATTGGTACTTTCAATACTACATCTTATTTTCTTACTTAGGACAGATGTCCTTGCCAGCTCTTGCAACTTCTCTTGAGCTGAAAGTCTGCTTCTGTCCATATCTGAGTAAACCTTCCATGTTGCCAGGCATTCTATTTGCCCCTACTTGACTATTGGATTCTTACCTATTATGCGTGGACATAATGATTCAGATGCTCAGCCTGCTGAAATATTTGTGTATAATTTATCACTTCACCTCACTAGTACATCTCTGCCTGTTTTTTGCCCCAACTGTCTTTATATCCAGACCTCCACTTACACTTGCTTCAAGATTGATTATTAAAGAAAATCAGTTAAATAACTTCTACAATAATGTGGCATGAGATACTGAGTCAGTGGAAAAATGAGAAAAACAGAACTATTTTGTGGTAAAAACTCAACAAATCTTAGTATCATACTATATTAAGGGTCAAAATTTAGAATTAACTAAATTAAGATTCCAAAATTATGAGCCTTAGATACTGGGAGGATGGATGTGACAGTGAGAGCAGCTAGGGATAAAAGGAAAAGATATACAGTTTTGGTTACATTGAATTTGAGGCAAAGGAGAAACATACAAAAAGAGATATCTTGATATCACTATGTCCACATGCTTATTTGATCATTCTGCATATATTATGATTTTTTTTTTTTTTACTTTTTAAATATCTCAGGGTGAGATATAGTAGAAGTTCAGTAAGTTGCAATAAGAGGTACATAACAGGTGTTCGGTAAGTTTATTGTAAATTTAATTGCAATTATCAGACTAAGACATAGATTTATATCGAATTTTGTGAGTTTCAAGGCTAATTTATTTCTAATTGGATGTGGAACATTCAATTGTTAATAAATTTAAAAATATATCAAATGCTGTCACTAAGAATCTGCTTTACAGATATATTCAGCTAATCTAAAAGGCTTTCAATATTAAATTTAAAAATACTCAACAATTTTTATTTGTGCCCTTAATAACTTTAAAGTTCAATTAAATCAGTCTAAAAGTTTCTATTAATGATACTTAAGTTTTAATTGCAGATTACTTTAAGGTATTTTAATATGTATCTTATTATAAAATATTTTATAAGGAACCAGAGGTTTGAAGAGATTATGATATTTATTACTTATAATTTTCTTAGAAAAATTTATATAGTTATTAAACATAACAGTTAAAATATTTAATGAATATTTTTAGAGAACAAAGAATGTTTTTCTCTGTTTCCTTTCACTTCTCTTTTTGTCTCTTTCTTTGAGTTATTTAATTAGAACACTGAAACCAATTGGAGAGAAATTGATTTAAAGGAGAATTATATCCTTTGGTATATCTTGAAAATTGATTGCGCTTTGGTTCTGAAAAGATTTAGAAATCACTAACACAATTTTGTGTTTTTTAAAAATCACCAAATAATTATTCCAAATTGGGTTTTTGCCAACCTTATTAAAATGTGGAATCATCTTAAAAGTCATAAAAGCAACACATGACAATAAACAACTACAATAAGGAAAGTAAAAAATTGTATTTTAAAAAAGTACATTTTGTATTTAAACTTCTTGTTAACTTAATAGGAACAGATATAGAAGTGAAGTACATTTTAAGAATAGGATATTCGTGACATGCTTCTGGAGTCAAAAGTTTCTCTGCATACACACACACTGACACACACACACTATGGTATAGGTACATGGTTTGCAAAGTCCTGTATAATGACATGTTTATAACTAATGTTCCATAGTATTATTGAATTGTCCAATAAAAAGAAGGTCTGTAACAAATATTTTGGAATGAACGAATGAATACTAGAATGTAAACTTCATGAGCTCAGTGTTTTTCGTTGTTGTTTTATTCACTGCTAGATCCTTAGCATCTGTAACATTGTGTGGCACATCATAGATGCTTAATAGCTCATAGATAGGATTAAAGAAATCAGATCATAAATATGAAATTAATAAAGCAGATAAGAAATTATCTGGGCAGAAAAAGGTATTTCTAGTTACTTGAATTAACGTTGCCCCTCCAAGCACTATATGCTTAATTTCCAACCAAGTATCAAGAATCATCTTAGATTTCTAATTTATCTCCTCGTTTCTCTTCTCCCTGTTCTTTCTTTCCATATAATACTGGTTTTGGTATCTTTACTCCAAATATCCTCTGGTTTCTTCTTTCACTAAATATTAGCATCACCTATCTGAGCAAGTTAATAATCTCATATCTGATCATTTAGATGTCTTACTCCTCTGCACCTAGGAAGTCTCTCTGGTCAGATGATAATTCTCATCATTTAAATCTTTCTCCACCTCCCTCATTCCCAAAATAAATTCTGTTCAAGCCATTTCCTCATACTTATCCCTCCTAATGTAACTCATAAAAAACATTTAAACCCAAATTCACATCTACCTTCTTTGAGAGCATTACTGATTAGATTTGTAC
>NW_011893592.1:6964-8712 GCF_000151845.1 Pteropus vampyrus
TACAATAAGGTATAGTGGAAGGATCACACTATCTGAATCTTGGAGTACGCAATATTCAAATGTTCTGTTCCTCTCTGTGCCACATCAACCTTTCACATGGACAGTATGGTTACAGGGCCAGAGTTAAAGTTTGAGCTAGAGCTCAACAGGCAAAAGACACTCTGAGTCAAAGACACACACTTGTTCTACTAGAAAGATGTAGAAACAAATATACCTGGGCAATAGATGTAGCTCTCCAATTAGCCTAGTGAAGAGCTATGGGTTTTATTTGTGTTACTTAGCAGAGAACCTATAGGGTTATAATCGAAGTTACTACTGGATGGTCAAATAAAGACCTCATGAATGATCATTTTTCATGTATATCCTGAATATTTACATGCTCTTGTATATTTATTCTTAGCTATATTTGCATATTATAAATATATAATGCCCAGGTGTTTATGAATATTAGGTATCTCTGATCTTTCCATCCCTTTCTGTCTATGTTTGACACACAAATGATCTATTTTCTAACCACTTATCTTATACTTAATTCCCGTGAATTCTGCCCACGTCTAATGAGCATTTTGTTTACCAGCTACGTATCTATTCTTACAACATTTTAAAAGACTTTGCCTACATTTTTAAGGCTACAGATTTATTCTTTTAATATAATTGAATAGTTTTATTAGCAAATGTACATTTCACATAGGGAAGATACTGTGGCTGAAGGTATTTTGTAAAAATGATTTCAACAATACTCTTCTTACCATGTGCTTTTGATGCTCCTCTTATTAAGAGGTCCGGGTCTATGTTTCTTCTTGAAACCAAGAGGGCTTGTAATTGTTATCCAATAATAGAGGATGGTAGAGGTGACACTGTGTGACTTTCAAAGCTAGGTCATAAAAAGTAAAGCAGCTATTACCTTGTTCACTACTTGCTTTTGACTTCTGCTGCCATGTCTGACTGCCCTTAAGCTGCCATGCTGTGAGAAAGCCTTAGCTATTCCATTTAGCAGTATCATGTGGAGAAGCTAAGACAAGAGAGATAAGATAGAGATAGAAATAGATAGAGAGAGAGAGAGAGAGAGAGAGAGAGAGACAGAGACAGAGACAGAGACAGAGACAGAGAGAAATAGAGATGATGGGAGGGGAAGGGGAAGGGGGAGTTGGTGAGGGTAGAGGAGAGGTCAGGAGTGGGAGCAGGAGCCAGAGCATCTCTTGGCCAGTCCTGGCTGCTTTAGCTGTCCCCATCTCCACTCTTTCAGTCTAGCCACCATCACCCTGCAACCACATGAGTGATTCCAAGCCAGAACCATCTAGGCAAGCTATTCTCAAATTCCTGATCCACTGACACTATGATAAATAAGAAAATGATTGTTGTTTTAAGTTACTAAGTTTTGGAGTAATTTTTATTCAGTAATACATGCCAGAACATTTGTTATTTCTACACATGGTCTTCCCCTCCCTTCTACTTCTTACATCCCCCTCCACCCTCCCCATTGAATTCAGGAGATAAGAACTTGAGTCCACCCCATTTAAGACTGAACAGAAAACAAGAGTTAATTGCTAAAGGCATTATATATATAACTGTCATTTTAAAGAGAGTTTTCTATATAACATTTACTATCTAGGATTTCTTATCATTAAATTATTCTTATTAATTTAATATTGAGAATGTTGTCATCTATTCACAGTCTTTGTAAAGCATACATTTTTATTCTTTATTGCTCTATGGGTCTTTAAACTATATCCAAAATTGGGATTATC
>NW_011893593.1:0-1701 GCF_000151845.1 Pteropus vampyrus
TATGAGTGTGGGTTCCGATCTGCCAGATCTGGCTTCGAACACTTCCACCCATCAGGAGCCAGGCTACTCTGGGCTGTTCTCCCACATCTGCAAGATGGACAGCAGCATCCTCATCTCGTAGGTGTAGGAGAGAAAGTCAGATAATACACGCAGAGGACCTGGTACCTACATGCCCAGATAATGCTCAGTCTGAGCTATCATTATAAAACAATTTGTTCTTATTTATCTTTCTCTTAAAATTCTCTACCTCTACACTTCTGCTTATTTATTCTGCCTAAAATTTTCTTGCCTGTCACTGTGACTTCAAAATCCTATCCACTAGTGTAAAAACAGCTGCTAACAAGGTAGTGTAAAATTCATGAAACCATAAACTAACAGGTAAATTCTACTGTAAATTATACCTTAATAAACCCAACCTTAAAAATACATACATTAACCTGTTTATTTTTGCAAAAAGAAACATAAGGATAAACCAGAAACAGGTAAAAATGATTACCTATCGGGGTGGAAAGATGGAAGTGGAAAATAAGGGCCAGACTTCGAAGTATATCCTTTGACACAATTTTGACTTTCAGATCAAGTAAATGTTTCATATATTTGAAAAAATTAAATCCAAAATGAAAAAATAAAACTGCTGAAAGGTAAATCCTTCAATTTTTGTTAAATGAAGGAAACCGAAGTTATTAATATAGACAAGAATGCTACTATTACCATGTGACTCAACAATCTCACTCCTTGATTTATCCAAAGATATTGAAAATGCTAATTCAAAAAGATACATACACCCCTATGTCCAATTTACAATAGCCAAGATATGCGAACAACCTAGGTGGATAGATAAGATGCAGTACTTATCTACACAATGGAATATTAGCCACAGAAAAGAGTGAAATCTTACCATTTGTGACAACATGGATAGACCTAGAGGATATTATGCTACGTGAAATATACCAGAGATAAATACTCTATTATTTCACTTACATGTGGAATCTGAAAACACACATACACAGAGAGAAAACAAACTAATGGTTGCCAGATGGGAGGTGGGGGATGGGCGAAAAAGGTTAAGGGATGAAGAAGTACAAGCTGCCAGCGATGAGTCATGGGAGGACGTGGGGTACGGCACGGGGAATACGGTCAACACTACTGTAAGAACTATGTGTGGTGCCAGGTGGGGACGAGACTCATCAGGGGACCATTTGTAAGTTACGTAAATGTCTAACCACTATGTTGTACCCCTGAAACTAATGTCAACTATAACTAAATTTAAAAAATAGATGAGAGGTAAAGAGAATAAAAATACAAAAGCACAAACTTTGCTTAAAGGGTTCTATGCAAACCCTTGCACTCTTTTTCTATGTAAACACTATTTGGATTACACTTACTGTCACGTACAAGACTGAAAGTAATTTCTAACACGACTGCACCACTGACTCCCGTCAATTTAACTGAGGGCCATTCTTTTCCTTCCCCAGTTGGCCATTCTAACCCAGCCACAGTTCTTAGTGGTGTTTCTTACTATTTGGCTCTAGTGTCTTTCAACATTTTACGCCCAACATTTTCTCCCCCAAAAGCAAAAACTAAATAAACCCAGTTAGAGAAACTGCCAAAATAATTGCGAAAACATTTCCACATTACGCCAAAATAACCACTGGACAAGTTAGGGGCCCTGTTCCCGCGCCCCCTGCGCGGCCTCCGCTG
>NW_011893593.1:1751-2125 GCF_000151845.1 Pteropus vampyrus
GTTCTATGCAAACCCCTGCACTCTTTTTCTATGTAAACACTATTTGGATTACACTTACTGTCACGTACAAGACTGAAAGTAATTTCTAACACGATTGCACCACTGACTCCCGTCAATTTAACTGAGGGCCATTCTTTTCCTTCCCCAGTTGGCCATTCTAACCCGGCCACAGTTCTTAGTGGTGTTTCTTACTATTTGGCTCTAGTGTCTTTCAACATTTTATGCCCAACATTTTCTCCCCCAAAAGCAAAAACTAAATAAACGCAGTTAGAGAAACTACCAAAATAATTGCGAAAACATTTCCACATTACGCCAAAATAACCACTGGACAAGTTAGGGGCCCTGTTCCCGCGCCCCCTGCGCGGCCTCCGCTG
>NW_011893593.1:5615-7905 GCF_000151845.1 Pteropus vampyrus
GTAAATTCTGGTTATATAAATTTTATTTCCTTTCTGGTTAGCTATGTTTGCAAATTTTAATAAAATAATTACTTAAAAAATAATTTGTTATAATTTACCTCCAAAAATTTAGTTAACTTTAAATTTCAGAGACAATTCAAACTAAGACCTTTCCATTAAAACGAACTATATAGAACATAAATTCAAAAGCAGGGGGGCGGGCGGCGGGGGCACATACTTCGTTTCAGGGGACAGATTTACAACAATTTAGTTTTTCAATGTGATCTGAGTTAAAGACACTAATATCATAGCAATTTAAAAAAATACTTAGCTCTTCTAATTAAAAATGAGAAAAAATAATTTAAAAGCCTACAAACTAGAAAAACATTGTTTCTCAAGGCCCAGTTATCTAAGATTGTCACCAAAGCGTCAAGAAGAAAGTCTGTTATAAACACTTAGAATCTGGCATGTACTGTACTACATCACAGTTTTCTCCAGAACGAGTCACCCCATTTCCCCTCATCCTGACTGCCTCTAGACGCCTCTCATAGACTACGTTACTCACCAGACCGCAGCCATTCAACAAAATCCGCTTCCACACACCTGGAGTAATATTTTCTGCCTGGATTTAGTTCCTACTTTTAAACCAGATTCAACGCATTACCATGAATATAGGTCAGAACCCTTTACCGTTGGCCATGAGGAACTTGGGGATTAAGTCAACATTCCAGTCCCTTCCTCGCCCCATCGATGCTGGCGGTGCTCCAGGTATTTTAAATCTTTTGTATAACTACAAACAAAGCAAAAAATACCCACAATGTAACAAAGTTTAGTTTTCATTATGCTATGCAACTGTTTTTTGATGACATGGTTTTGGTATAATACCACTACATGAGATAAAGTGTAACGAGGACATTTCATGTTTAATCATATATGCAAATTAAATATATTACTAATCAATGCTAAAATTAGCACTGCAGAGGTGGTTTGTTTTTTTAGTAGCAGAAAAGCAAGAATACAAAATAATTTGTTAAAGACACTAGTTCTGAGGATCTATTCCTTATATCAGAAAACCTAAAAAATCACTTAAACTCATTCTCTCTTAAATAAAAAAACGATCAAAAAGCTTAATTTTGCTTCTGTAGTTATGTAAGGAGTTAAAAATAAGAATAAATTTTAGGTTCTTTAAATCAGAAAAGACAATTAAAATTAGTTCCAGTTAATTTCTAACATATATGAGATGAACAGGGGTTCTAGGAAAAAGCTTGCAGTTTAAGACTTGAGGATGCCACACTCACAGTGCTGAGGTGACACAGTAAGCAAAAATCCCTAAGTCCTTGGGTATAGTCACAGACACACACACATGAAAGGAAAAGAAAAAAGAAAACAAAGCAGCTTGCTCTTATTGAAGACCAGCTGATAAATGTGCCAGGTGTGGAAGGGACGGCACCAGCACGTCGCTCCAGAGGGGCGCAATGCAGAGCGCTGGCGGCCACCACCCTAACCAGGGCCACACGGAATGCTGTGAGCAGAGAGGCAACCAGACAGCATGTGCCTGCTGCTGTGATGCCACAGGAAGTCCCGACAATACTTGCTTGTAAACCATCCCGGACTTTTCGACAGGGAAGAGAAAGTGAAGAGACTTCAGTACATTAGGAAAACAAGGAGAAACAATGCAAAAGCAACGTTTAAACTGGTTAAAAAAAAAAGAACGCTACTATACAGCAACAACATGCCTGGGGTCCCTGAGAAATTCGAATATGGTGTGAATGCTGTGGATTTCCCTGAATGCAGAAATGGTAGGATGATCACGTAAGAGAGCGCTGCTCTCAGCAGAGGGATGTGGGAACGCTTAGGTCAAGCGTCGTGTCTGTGATTCCCAATGGTTCAAAACCAAGGACACAAAAAGACACATGAAGCAAATACAGCAAAATGTTAACTGCTAAATCCAGATGGAAGGTTTCTGATCCACTAGCAGCATTCTTTTAACTTTTCTGCATGCCTGACTATAGAAAAACACTGATATAAATATTAAGTTTATTTCAGGTCATTATTAAAATAATTGATATCTATATATCTCCTCTCAAAACACGTAGTGCAGAGCAGCTCTTATCCACACAGGCGGACGCTGAACGAAGCTCGCACGAAGTGACACATTTGGGAAGCCAGGCTTCGTGTGCCCGCGCTTCAGAGCAGCAGGACGCGCGGGGCGGCGCGGCGAAACGAGCTAAGCTCTGGAGTCACAGGACCGCAGTGCGTAACCCATTTCTGTGGTTTTAACCCCACAGGCACGACTGTGTCATCTGAAAAA
>NW_011893594.1:0-4403 GCF_000151845.1 Pteropus vampyrus
TTTGCTTTCTTAGATGGATGCGCCATGTTGGCAGCTTGTGTTCAGGACTTTATAACCAAGACTGTCACCACCAGGTGGGGCAGTTGTCTGGCTATCGTAAGAGGAAAAGCATTGCCCTGGCTTTTGTTGCACCTTGGTGCCACTCCCTGGTCATTTTCCTGTCTCCAGTGGCCGTCTCCCCTGCTGCTGCCTAAACCGAGGTGGTGGTGGCGGGAGGGGACAGTGGAACAGGGATGATCGCTGTTTCCTTCTCTCTTTTTTGGCACTTTTACAGACTACCTGCGCATGTGGCCACTAAGAAATGTGCTGATACAAATTTCTCCTAAAATTTGCATCCACGGTTCTGAGCATGGATAGGACTTTGTCAGCAGAGAAACTGTTCCGTATGTTCTGTTTTAAAACAGCAGCATGTCATGTAAACACATACAGTAATGTGACTTGAGTCCTGGGATCTCCAGCTTCCGGGACCTAAGTCAGGGTGGGACCTAAGTCAGGGTGGAGAGCTGCGGCTCCCTTTGCAAGGCAGGAAGCCCTGGGGGACAGCTCTGCCATCTGCTGCTCAGCCTGCAGGGTTGGCCGGTGACGGGGGCTGACCTGGCCCCTTCTGTCTTAAGCATTCAGGTGGAACTGGAAGCCGAAGCGGACGCGATGCGGGTGTCCCAGCAAGAGCTGCTGTCTGTCGATGAATCTGTTTACACTCCAGACTTCGATGTGGCCACACCGCAGAGTAACAGGAGCCTCGTCCAGAAGGCTGGTTACCTTAATCTTAGAACGTGAGAATGCCATCATCCGCCTCTCTTTCTCACATGTTTTCCCTGGGAGCGACCGAAGAGCATCTAAGTGCCCCATTAAAGGGTGGGGGTGGGTGAGATCGGGAAGAACTCCCACCACAGCTCCCCTCCCACCTGGGCCCCAGGAAGCCTCAGCCCAGGTCTCAGACCGCACTGAGGGACAGGCATGTGAGAACTGTGTGTAAACTCCAGGACAGCATAGGCTACCCTGCCCCTGGTCACCGTGGCCATTTGTACGTAGGCCACTCTTAACTGTCATCATCCTGGACTATTGAGAGTTATCCCACCTGGGCCCCTGACAGCTGACAGCGTGTGCTGGAGACCCACCACCCAGACAGAGGCTGAGGGCCAAGAAGCTTTCAGTCATCGAGAGGTGGAATCCCGTATTTAACACGCGAGTCTTTAAACATCCACTTTAATTAAAGAGATGATCAGGTGTGACTGTGTCTAAAAGCAGAGGGAGGCTGTCGTCAGGTGTAGGAAGACTGAGTTGGTTGGTGTCAGTCAGACTCCGTGGCTGGGCTGGGCCTCGATCACGCCATCTGTAAAACAGCTGATAATTGCATCTGCTTCGTAAAGGGATGGAATGAGGTAATTCCTGGTAGGTAGTGGGTATTCAGATGATAGCTGCTACCCTTTTTGGAAATTATAATTATTGAGGTGGGACACCTATTGCCTCGCACATGGTCACTACTCAGTAAAAACTGAATTGGGTAAACGTGTTTGATCTCTCCCAAGCCGAGGGTCTGCGGAGAGGAACAGCCAGCTGTTTTCTTGCTGGGGGAGTGCTCCCCAGAGGTCTGTAAGCTTGGTGATCACAAGCCAGATGTCTCCCTTAGTTCTGTACAGATAGAAAACTCCACAAGGTTCTAGTGTTATTTGCCAGGAACTAGATTTTCAAACTCTTATAAACAGCCCACAAAACAATAACATCCAGATGGAGCAAAACCCAACCTGGTAAAAGCCCCAGGATTTGGGGTTTGTGCCATAGGCTGACGACCCTGGCGACACTAGCTAGAGCAAGAGCACTTCGGCTCCATGTCTTAGAGAAATGATCTCCCAGGTTTTCAGTTCCGTTGGTGATGGACTAGTTCTCTTTTCAGATACGAGGTTCAGAGGCCAGAGTCTGCCTGCTGTGGGGGTAGGCATCTCCCACCCCCATCTGGAGTTGGTCCCCTGGGGACCAACACCCCCACAAGCACGGGCCATACCCTCCCAGATGCTTCAAGCTGAATCATACCTCTTCTGCCCCCTTCGCTCTTGATTTCTTTTCAAAGCAGTTTTGCTTTAGTATAAACATAGTGTCTCTAAAACGTCACTGATACCCCTAAGGAGGCAGAACTGGGGTGCCACGCGGCCTTCCTGGTACTAATGGGTTTTTTCGAACACAATTCTTACAGTAAAACAGGGCTGGTCACCACCACCTGGGAGAGACTTTACTTCTTCACCCAAGGCGGGAATCTCATGTGTCAGCCCAGGGGAGCCGTGGCTGGAGGTTTGATCCAGGACCTGGACAACTGCTCCGTGATGGCCGTGGACTGTGAAGACCGACGATACTGCTTCCAGATCACCACCCCCAACGGAAAATCGTACGTCACGTGGATTTACATCGGGAGGAGAACAGGTGCAGCGGCTCAGCCCTGCCGGGGGCCTCCTCGCTCACGCCTGCGTGCCCGCCCTCCGTGGCAGTGGCCCATTCTGGGTAGCGTTGGCCTTTGGGGAGGAGGCTTTTGTGTTCTCTGTAAGCCAGCACAGGTGACCGATGTGGGGTCCGGCCCTTGGAGGAGGCCCAGTGAGGATTTGCCATGTGGCTTAAAGATGACCTGGGTATGAGATAGCGACAGTGGTGGCCGTCTGTCAGCACAGGTTCTCAGAGAAAGCTGCGGCCGCCCCTCGCCTGTCCCCAGACAAGCACTTGGGTTTGCGTGGTGGGCAGGGATGGGGAGGAGAGTGCATTAAGGAGGACCCGCTGGTGTCCGTTTTTCTAGCCTAAATGGACCATGCACACAGTGCATTCGGCCGCAGCAGTGTCATTCCTTAACATGCTTCCCCATCCCTCGGGGGCCCCGATGGCAGCTCTGTAGTCGTTGACAGTGGTTCCCATCCCAGCGGAACTCCTCACTTAGAGCAGCGGTTTCAGACTGTGCTCCAGGGAGCTCAGAGCCCTGAGGTGCTCCGGACCTCACGTGCCCAGGGGGACAGCAGTGGCCCCCTCCTTCAGTCAGACCATTTACTTGCATTTGCTTTCTCCGTTGGGGTCCTCAGTTGGCACTTTATTTGAACAGCAGCATGTTCGGGAGGCGTGGGGGCGGTGCTGGCGTGGTGCTGCGGGACCAACCGGCAGTTTTAGACATCATCCTTCTTCCCCCAGCGATGGGAAGTGACCTGGGACTGAAGATGCCAGGATTCTAGTCGTGGTCCCAGGCAGTCACTTAACTCAGCTGGGCCTCGGTTTCCTCAGGTGTGAAATAGGGATAAGATCCACGTTCCCCGCCTCCCACAGATGAGATGAGGAACAAAGGAACTAGCAGACGTGGAGTCCCTGTAAAGAGTTAAGCCTTCCCAAGGGCCGGGCAGTATTATTTGTATGTATCCCTGCCCTCCATCTGCAGATTTGCCAGTTCTTGGGAAGGAGTGGGTTGGCTGCTAATTCCTTCTTTGCTGTTGCTGGGAGGGGCAGCTGGGCCGGAGTCCTGGTTGCCTTGGATCATCTAAGAGGGGCCAACAAGGTGGTCAGCACTTTAAGAATCGCAGACTTGGGCTAGCAGGTCTGAACCCAGCCTGCTCATTTTATAGACGATAAAGCGGAGGCCCAGGGAAAGGAAGCGTTTGTCCAAGGTCTCACAGTGAGTGAGCGGCAGAACCAGACCCCTTTTCTTTCCTTCCCATCCGGGCCCTTTCCCGTCAGGACCCCAGCTCAGTTCAGTTTACGTAGAATGATCCTCAGTCACCGAGGTGCACTTTTATTTCAGGGGAATAATCCTCCAGGCAGAAAGCAGAAAGGAGAATGAAGAGGTAAAGATTTTGTTTGTTTCACTTCCTTGCCAGCACAGTGGGTGACTCTGAGATTTAGTGTTTTTTTTTTGTTTTTTTTTAATGTTCTCTACAGTGGATATGTGCAATAAACAACATCTCCAGACAGATCTACCTGACCGACAACCCCGAGGTAACGAGCAGCGCCCGGCCCCCTCTGCACCTCAGCCCTTCCCTCAGTCTGAGGGCAATGTCCACCTCCTGAGACTGAGCGTGTCTTCCTGTGGATTTTTAGGCGGTCGCCATCAAGTTGAATCAGACGGCTCTCCAAGCAGTGACTCCCATTACAAGTTTTGGAAAAAAACAAGAAAGCTCGTGCCCCAGGTAACTGAAGGACAAAAGAAAAGTAGCTTTTGTGGAGCCAAACTACGTATCAGGAATTTTGCACAAGTTATTTCATCCTCACAAACCACACCCAAGGTGGTATTCAGCCCTATTCTACGGAAGCAGTAAATCCAGCCACGAAAGGTTAAATATTTTCCCAGGTTCACACCGCAGGTGAGGGGCAGAGCCTGATTCACACCTGTCTGATCTCAACGTCCACACTGTGGTGTGCTGCAGCCCCCGAGCAAACAGGGC
>NW_011893594.1:7893-8221 GCF_000151845.1 Pteropus vampyrus
ATCTAGCTGACTTTTCATACAGTCTATTTGTAAACAGCCTATACAAAAACTTCCAGACTTGTTAAAAGTCTTCATCTGGGAATAACCACTTAAAACGCATCTGTTATAGCTTCCTGGGAAATGAACTGTGACTTTCGGGGGCAAGGATACTGATGGGAGGGCGAGTGAGCAAAAGGCCTCTGGGCTTAGAGTGGTAGGTAAGGGGGGATATTCTCACAGAAAAGGTCTCTCACACCGTCTTCATGATCCTCCAGGTATGGCTGCTGTTTCTCAGGTTTGTCAGGCTACGTGCCATTACTCAGCCAATACTGGAAGCTCAACAGAATCG
>NW_011893595.1:0-384 GCF_000151845.1 Pteropus vampyrus
GGAGATTATCAAGGACCATCCAATTGGGCCCAATGTAATCACAAGGGGGAGATAGGAGGGTCAGAGTCAGAGAGGAGATGTGGCGAGAAAAGCAGAGGACAGAGAGCAAGAGAGAGATTTGAAGATGCTATTCTACTGGCTTTGAAGATAAAGAAACCACAAGCCAAGGGATGCAGTCAGTATTAGAAGCTGGCAAAAAACAAGGAAACAGATTCTTCCCTAGATTCAGAAAGAACCAGCCCTGCTGACACCTGAATTTTAGCTCCATGAAACTGATTTTGGACTTCTGACCTCCAGAACTGTAAGAGAAGATATTTGTGTTGATATAAGCCAAAAAGTTTGTGGTACTGTGTTACAGCAGCAAAAGGAAACTAATAGAGCTCT
>NW_011893595.1:2169-4285 GCF_000151845.1 Pteropus vampyrus
CTCATATATTTCCTTAGCATTCCCCTTTCCCTTAGATGCACAAAGTCATCCTTGGACAACTTCTGCCTGAGAGCTTTCTCTTGGCTCTCCTATTGAGAGCTAGCCAGAAACGCCAGAAGACTTAATGACCCTAGGGAGCTGCCACCAGCCAATACTGGATGAGGATTGAAGTATAAATACCCCAGTTTACCCACCCTTGGGTAGAATAACTCCCAGGCATGTTCTCATTGGTTCCCGGTAGGATCAAGGGCCAGTCGTGCTCAGTGATCTGCATACTGATACATCCCTTATTCACTTCTTTCCCTTTCTTATTTCTTTCCGTGGGAGTACTTTCCAGAATTCCCTCCCAAATAAACCATTTGTGTTAAAATCCTTCTCTTAGGTCTGATGAGCACCCACCAGAGCCTAAGACACCCATCTCAGGAAAGAAAGACCAGCATGGTATCTTTAAAAACATGACCTCACCCAGGAGTATGAATTGGCTGTATTTCCAGCTCATTGAAATGAATTAACCTGGGTGGTTTTAGATGGAGAAACAATAAAGTCCAGCTTTGAACTGAGAAGGGAGAAGATGAAAGCTTAAGGGTCTGAAATTCCAACTCACATCCTTCCCTCATCACCTCTGAATCATACAAGTCTGAATATCTGGTCACTTTACACTAACAAGTTTGCTGTCTGCCCTGGGGCTCCAATTAACTCCTCCAAGGGCAACTGTTATGAATTGAATTGGGATACCTCCCCACACTCCTTCCAAAAAATTAAAAGATTGAAGCCCTAACCTTCAATATGACTATATTTGGAGATAAGAGTCTTAAATGAGGTAATTAAATTTCAATGAGGTCATAAAAGTGGGGCCCTAATCCAACAGGACTGATGTCTTTATAAGAAGAAGAAGAAACACCAGAAGTACGTGGGCACAGAAAAGGCCAGGTGAGGACCAACCAAGGAGAGACGCCTCAGGAGAAACTGAACCAGTCGAGACCTTGATCTTAGTCTTCCGGCTTCCAGAACTGTAAGAATATATATTTCTGTTGTTTAAGCCACTCGGTCTGTGGTATTTTTTACAGCAGTCTAGCAATCTTCAACAAATGGATGACAATATCTGATGTATATATGAATTTTTCCACCTTCAGTTTTTGAGCAAACAATTCTGGAAGGCCCTGTTGCCCAAAGTGTTGGCCTGTATAACATACCCTCATATTGGCTTTTCCTCCTTCCCTGTCTTACTCTCCTCACTATCTAACTCCTTTGTCCTAGGATCGCCCTAAGTATATGCCTGTGTGAAAGTCCTTATGGCAAGCTTTGCTTTGTGGAGAACCTAAGTTAAGAGAGGATCTGCCACAGACTAAAAGTAGAATCTGGTTCTAGGAATGGCAGCTATCTGGGCCCCATTTGTGTACAGAGCCCAGGATGGGGATTGGCGGCTCCTCCAAGTGAACTCAGGGGTACACCAAACAAAGGTCTGCTTCATTCATCACAGTCTTGCCCACCAGAGTAGCCACAATCAGAAGTCACTTTAGGAGAAGAATCAATGGGAATAAAGTCAATGTCCATCCAAAGACTAATTATGGGCCCTTTCCCAGAGTTCCTGGAACAATGTAAGCCTGTGATTCTTGTATGATTCTGTGTAGGGGAGAAAAAAATTCAAATAATAACTGAGATCTGATATTCTGGCAGGTAAATAGATGAGGGCTCAAAGCTGATAACATCTGGTTTAGAAAAATAAGGACTATGATATGTTTTATACCCTGGTGTTACGGACTCATTAATAGCTGTAACTGGTTGTATAAGAAACTGAGATCAAGGCATGTTCATTGGCATCTCCCAGAGATCCCCACCCAGAGGTGTTTAGCCAAATTAATTCCAAATTAAGAAGGTTTTTTATTACATGTATTTATAAAATGGAAGGGAGATTTTTGCCTCTTCTGTTCTCGTTTCCCCCAGGAATAATTTAAATACAGAAAAAAAGAAAAGAGTTGTGAAGAACTACCTTTTCCTGTGCTTGTTTTTCTAACATTGCATATTATTTCATAACTTCGATAACACAATATGATGACCAAAAACAACCTAGGCTTCTTTTAGTTCAACTTAATTCTTGGCTTCTAAACAATAGTGG
>NW_011893595.1:9020-9399 GCF_000151845.1 Pteropus vampyrus
AAAGACACTAAATTCTAGCTTTCTAATTTCAAAAGAATATCCAGATGTAAGGCCACACAAAAAAAAAAAATTAGAGAATACATCCAGAGAATCCAATTCTGTCCTTGTGACCAAAATCCAAGATAGACACACTCATCAAACCTGCAGAAGGTGGGAAAGAAGAAATGAAGGGAAACCCATAGGGTTTAGAAGTTAGTCAACCTCACTCACTCCTCACATCTTTGCTATTGTATTGTGTGGTCCCAGGAAAGTTCAGGGGTCTAGAGTAGAATGATAGTTCTACCTGGAACTCTGGTAATTCCTCCAAGACATGACTTGAAGAGAAGGCTGGGCAGAAGTGGTAAGACCTTTTCAGATCCAAGATTATCGTAAGACTTGA
>NW_011893596.1:0-1384 GCF_000151845.1 Pteropus vampyrus
TTCTTTCCAGTTAAGGTGACAGCCACAGGGACCAGAAGTTAGGGCTTGTTGACAGTCACAGGAACTAGGAGTTAGGGCTTGAGCATATCTTTTTTGGGCGGGGGTGGGGGGAAGAGCATGATTTTATCTACTATAATAGATGTCTGATATTTAGGAGGATGAAAATTTTAGCTCTCCTTTAAAGAAATCATTACCTAGCCCCTGTGCTGTCATCGGATCTCTTGCATTTTCTTCCCCAGAGGAAAAACCAGTAGGTATGTAATTCTCAACTTCCCCTGTGTTGTCCGCGGCCCCACACCCTCCACTGCTGTCTCTCAGGGAGACCCCCTGTGTTTCCAAGGCCAGCCATCCATCTTCGTCTCTCCTTCATCCCGTGTGTCCTGACACTACTGAAAAATGACCTGACATCTCCTCGATTGAAACTCTACCCGAGGTCCCCATTACCTCGAGGACACATCATTCCTTTAGGGACGGCTAATGCTCATGTCCTTCTTAGCAGGCCAGCCTCTGAGCCCCGTGTGGACAACGTAACGTCTTCCTTCCCTTACCCAAGGCACCGGAAGTTCCCAGCACCGCTTTCCCATGATGCTCCTGCAGGTAAGTTGCTGTGAAGGCCCAAGGCCATTTCCCCAGCACTTGGCAGAGGTGCTGGAACAATAGCTCCTTCCTGGAGAAGCCCGACTTCCGACTGTTGTTAGCATGTTGCTTTTTTTTTTGGTCTATTTCTCTGGGAACTATTCACTAACGCTCTTGGACGTCAAGTCTTTCCAAGCTTCTGATTGGTCTACTCCATATCTCATAAGCATTTAAGCCACGGTTAGTAAAGATCTCTGTAAAACTGTCACGTAGCTTTTGAGTTCTCAATGCCAGGGCAGCGCCTATGAAAATGGAAAGGATCAGGTTTGCACAGGCGGCCAGTGAAGGGTTTTGGATGGACCGTGGAGTAGGAGGCATCTCTGAGGCGTTGCAGAGACCAAGGGTGAAGGGGACTGCCAATGAGTCACTGTCATTTGTGTTTCCCCGCAAAAGGTAAATAAAATGGGTTCTGGCGAACTATCGTTCTGTGAGCTTGACGTTGATCCTAGACAAAATTCTAGAATGTATTATGGAAGGAGTAGTTAATGAATCCCAAATCAGGAACCAAGGAGAGGTTCACTAAACCCACTCATTTCCTGTGGTGAAGGGGTTGGAAGAGCTTTCGAAGAAGAGGATGAAGTAGCCACATACTCTCCGACTTCCGTCCTGGTGTGTCCCACAGGCACCGTGGCCTCCAGCGAGCACCTCCAATTCCCCCGTTTCCTCCTGAGGCAGGTCATTGCATTTTACAGCTGCTCAGATGACAAGATATTCGCCTTTTTTCCTTCTCCTGAGCCCAAATTGGGCT
>NW_011893596.1:2810-5635 GCF_000151845.1 Pteropus vampyrus
TAAATGCTGTTTGCTTCAGGCAAACAGAAAAATAAGCGTTTTTCTAGAGCCTATCGCACACTTTCTTGAGGCATTGGGATCTGTAAGGATGGAGACACTTTTCACATATTTTGTTAGCTTTGAGTATCGAGATCTAGGGAAAAAAAAAAAAACGGGATTAAAGAGAGGCCATTAGAAAACCTAGTTCTCAAGTATCCGGGTCTTTCCTAGTGGGCCCTTAACCAGCAGTGGCGTGAAAGGGAGTTTGAACCGTCATTAGTCTCCAGGCTGATCAAAAAACATCACGGGAATAAACTTGTCCCTCTCCTTTCTCACTAAAATGGCTATTTAAAACCGCATCCAGCCAACTTCGACACCCAAGCTCCATGGAACTGCACAAAATCGCGAGACACTCCTATTTGCTAAACATCCAAAATGTTAGCAAGATGCCTCTGACATGCCACTTACGACCCACAGGACTGGAGCAAACACATCACGGGACTGTCTGGCTTCCGATCTGATCTGTTTCTAGCATGTGATTCCAGCCAATTGAGCCATTAGACTTCAAATTTAAGTTAAATTATTTCTATGCCTAGAGCCTCTTTTCTTTAATTAGATTGTCTGTCTCACCAGCATTTTTTTTTTTTTTACAAGAAATGTAGTTATTGCAAAAAATTATTTCCCTTCTCTTTTAAAAGGCATGACCAGAATATCTGCATGACCCCTGGATACCACTTTTAATCAACATAGATATATTAACACATCACGACCAATAAGAATTAGTCTTTCTCAAATTATATACACTATGTTTGCTGCCATTATTTTTATGTTAACTTTTACAAGCCCCAAGCATGGGAAGATTCTGATAAAAATGGAGTTATAGATAGGCTTTTTTTTTTCCTCTTTGTATTTTCTACTTCCTTCTCCGTCCCTTCTTGCATTCAAGCAGATCTTAGCCTTGAACTAAAGAAGAGAAATGTGATAAGGCAAAAATTATAAATAAACAAAACGAATTAATATGAATAAAATCTCTCTCTAAAAGTCCAGGCCCTTACAACACTAGAAAGGGCTTAGGACAAAGTGTTTGAGAAACATGAGGATGGTTTTCTTTGAGGCGGGAAAGATCCTTCTGGGCAGGAGCAAAGCGGATACAAAGGAAGTGAGGAGCATGCTCACCTGTGGGCAACAGGAGGAGGGTGGCTGGGAGGCAGGTGCTGCCAGGGCAGAGCAGGTAGGGGTCTAGGCAGCCATGGAGATACTTGTGCCCCAGGTGTCACTGCAACAGAAGCTCGGTTCTCCCCCTTGGTGACACGGAGAGCCTCTCCTGAAAGAACCAGGTAGAGGGACAGGTAGGTCTTGGCGGCCATGTCAACACCCTTCAGCCCATCACCAGGGGGACATGCGGGAGTGGAGCACAGCTTTTATCGGTGTGTTTCCACAAACCCAGGACACATGGGGAAGAGGTGCCGGAAAGGAGCTATTTTAATGTGTCAGGTGACCTGGGGGAGAGCTCAAGGGGCCGGGGCTTGATCTGGATTGGCCGCTCCCAGAGGCGGACAGAATTCCATGAGTGAGCATCTCTGTGTAGACGAAGGGGCGAGTAAGGCCAGGCTCCAGCTATACCAGGTCAGGAGGCCATGGCCAGGTGCAGCCAGGTACGGCCAGGCGCATCACCACCGTCCGAGAGGTTTGGTCACTTTTGCAGCTTAGGTGAGGTCCATGGCCCGTCTACATTCAGACTCAATAAATGAGGTGGCTTGTCTGATGGTCACAGAATGACTCATGTGTGACATTGATGCTCAGGGAAATTATGTTCCACAGGGCACGCGGGCCCACCTGTGGGCTCCAGGCCAGCTCCTCGCCCCAGGCCGACCGATGGCACCAGGCCAGCTCCCTAACTCAGCGGTGCCTACACTCGTGAGCAGCCTTGTGCAAAAGAGGGCACACCTGCAGGGGTCGATGGCCAATCTAGCGAGCCCTGTCCTCCATCCCACCAGCGCCCTTGATAGTGAGTAATTCGCGAAGGGCCTTCCTTCTAAGTGGGAGAGGCCCACGTGGATGGAGCTTGTTTGCTTCACTGCGGTGGATCAGAGACCAAAACAGAAACGAAGACAGTGAAGCCGGAGAACAAGGCCAACCACAGTTCCTGGCCACCTGAGTCGGGGCCAGAGACCGCTCACGGCCAGACCGCCCATGTGTCCACCCCGCCGGGTACCAGCCCGAAAATCAGCACCGTGTCACTTCGAAGCGATGGCCCTGAGCTTTCAGAAGTCGCTGCTTATTTCAGAAACACCAGGGGCTTGAGATGAAGTTCAGTTTCCACGTTTCCTGCGGAACGTCCTGCGTTGCCCAGATAAATCAAGGATGGCGGGCAGAAGCGATAATAGGAACATCAGTAATGATTTGGGGCTTTTGTTTCTTATTTACTGATGATTTCAATTCTTTGATTTCCAGGAAAATACCTAGAAAGGATTAAGAGCATAGAAACTTATCCGTAAGGCCCTTGACACAAAGTTGGAAATGCCTTTATTTATTCATTTTATTAAAAAACTTTTTTTCAATTAATATTATATTAGTTTCGGGTGCAATATTATATTAGTTTTGAGTGCACAAGAAAGTGATTAGACCTTTATATAACTTGTGAAGTGATCACCCCGATAAATCCAGTATCCCCCTGACACCAGACACCAGACACAGTTATGATAACACTACCGACTCTATTCCCTGGGTTATACTCTACATCCCTGTGGCTGTTTTGTAACTATCAGTTTGTACTTCATCTACCTCCCCGCACCAGTTTTTGGCAACCATCGAAATGGTCTCTGTATCCGTGAGCTTGTTTCGGT
>NW_011893596.1:6770-8895 GCF_000151845.1 Pteropus vampyrus
GTGGGCGAACTTCTTGGGGGAAACTGAGTCATGCTGGAAGGAAGGGCGATCCTCTTAAGTGAGAAGTGGCATCATCTCTTTCTGGGATGGGAGCATAGGCGTCACGGGCACCACGAGAATCCAGGTGACGTACCCAACCCCTGGCCAAGGGCCACGGCCACCGTACAGCACAGCCCGAATTCCAAAACAGGCATTGTCTCCATAGTTCTGGGATTGCTCAAGCGTGCTACACACACACACTCCACTTAACACACACACATACCGCATATACAACACACATGCAGCACACATACATACTCACACGCACTCACACACATGCACACACTCACACACACTCACACATATACCCACCCACACCACATAAACACGTGCAGCACACGCACACTCACCACACTCACACGTGGTGTTCCTCATTATTTTTCCCCAGGTCTCTCCGAATGTTCCACGCCTAACCCCAATCTCTTCTTCTTCAGATACCCCTCGTGCTGGAAAGCCGAGAAGAAAAACAGGCCGCCATTTTGCATTTGGTAAATCTCTTCGCCTTCCCCGTGTCATTTGTCTTTCATGGGAGAAGGTCACGATGCCTCGTTAAAAAGAAAATCATCGCCGCTCGGTGCGGGAGGCCGCAGTGCACGCGCCAGCACTGCCCGCCTGGGCCGTGATTTGTGATCGAGAGGGAAGACGCGCCTTGTGCTTTTCTCAGACCGGCCAGCCTAACGTGCCCTCCTTTTTAGACGCTTGTGCAGCCGGCTCCTTTTCCGAGGTTGCGTGACTTGTCATCTGCAGCTCAAGAGACGGGGTCTTCCCACAGAGGTCAAGCCGAGCTCCTGATTGGAGCCGCAGAGAACACTTTTGCCGGCTTGACCCCTGCACTGTGAGGCCCGGCCGGGCCCCTGCGCCTTGCTCCTGGGCATACCTCTCCTGCCATCACTCATGGTCCCCTACGTCTGAAACAGTGGCCAGTACCCCGTGGCCACATGCATGCCGACTCCCTCCTCTAAAAAAGCAGCTCATGAAACACCAAGAAAGGAGGCGGCTCGTGAGGTGCACATGTGATTCTCCTCCGTACCGGATGCAGAGGTCCCACCTGTTTTCCGAATCAGGCGCACCCCGGCCATCATTCCATGTTAGAATGGGGCGGCTCCTCTGAAAACGGGGTTATGGCTAAGGAAGCCTTTCCCCGGATCTCAAATGTTCACACGTCTCAAAACTTTCACGGACGCCTCCTTCGGAAGGAGGCCATTTGTCTGCGCGTGACCACGGAGCTGGAGCCAGCGTTTTTGAAGCGTCCCCACATCGTCCCCTTGGAAACAGTCCCGAGAGAAGACATCATTTCACGTCGCAGCCAGAGCTCATTGAGGCAATGCGGCGTGCCAAGTAGATGGAGTCCAGATCCATCTGCTCGAATGTGCAGGGGCCGAAGAGGTTCCGAAGGTCAGAGTAGACCCAACTCGAAGTTAAATGAAGGAGCAGAAAAGAAACACGCGAAAGATGTCAGCCCGATGGGTCTCGTGAGGCTGTTTCCTGGTGGGATCTTCCGTTTCGTGGGGAAATGACCGTTTCTAGGGGCGAAGGCCCAGAACTTAGATGAAAAAATATTGTCCATAGGCCTAACCTATTTCATTTCTTATTAACATCTTGCGTTGTACTGTGCTTTATACGAGACCCAGTATCGATCATTTCCACACCCCGTTCAGCCACCTAAAGTCCCGCTCATCTTCTGAGACTCGCAGCTGAGAAAGACACACGTGGAGTGTGTACTTCTCGTCCTGAGCCAGACTTCTGCCTGAGGTCACAGGACATAGAAGGGAGCTCAGCCAGGCAAATGAGAGCCGCCCCTGTGTCTGCGGGGTGACCGGATGGCGCCGGGTGCCTGGACGGCCGCCGGCCGCTCCACTCGTTGCCCTCTGACGAGCGGCGACGTGCGTTTCCACTGCACACGTGGCTTCTCCGTGAACTTGTTCATGAAGATGGGGTTCCGGGTCGACCCCTCCCCGTGCCCCTTAGGATTTCCTGTCTGTGTCACTGACCGTGTGGACAGGTCCTAGTTATCAGCGAATGTCTTAGTTTGGGATGCCCGGGGGCCAACCAGCCACAAAGACCTGAGTTCAGGAAGGTTGCTGGG
>NW_011893597.1:0-4233 GCF_000151845.1 Pteropus vampyrus
TCTCCCCCAAATGTGGCCTTCCTGCTTGCCTGCCTGGACCTCTGACCTATCATCACCTAACAACTCAGAATGCACTGAATCTAAATTAAATCACTTTTACATATCTTTTTTAAACCCCACTTTCCATCCTCTGATTCTGTGATTCTTTCAAAATGATTCTTTTCTCTCAGAAAATGAAAATCCCAAAGCTACTTAAAACCTCAAACCAGGCCCATGCCAGTATTTACTAAAGCTAAACATATACCCTCCCTATGGCAATCACTCCCTCCAATATATACCCAAGAGAAATGAGTGTGTTTACCCACCGGAAGACACATGAAAGAATCTTCATGACCATAACAGTCAAAAACTGCAAACAACTCAAATGCCCATCAACAGGTAAATATGTAAATAAATTATGGTGTAGTCACACAATGGAACACTAAACAACAATTTTTTTAAAAAGCATACTCCTAACACACACGACATGAACTATATTTGATAAACAAAGTCAGACCCACAAGAGAATGCATATGGATGGCTACATTCATATAAAATTCAGTTAACACTGATAGAAATCAGAGGAATGGTTACCTCTGGCACAAGTCCAGGAAGGGAAGGACAAGAAATTGGAATGAGACAAAAAGAACCTTTGTGAAGTGATAGATATTTCCATTTCTTAATTAGGGTGATGGTCATGTGGGTGCGTACATATGTAAAAAATATTTCAAGCTGTATACTTAAGACTAGTGTGCTTTACACACTTTATTATCGGTATGTTTCACCTCAAAAAAAGAGTTTTTTAAAAAGGGAGGGGGACTTGACCCATATCAGTAATACTAAACAGTTTGCATGTGAGTTCTGGCATCCTCAAAAAAATGTAAACAAAAAAATTTTGTGACACTAGTTCACTACTTCCAGTTAGTCTTTTTATAAAATATCTAACAGAACCTTGTTTTTGATGAAAAGGTTTTGTTTGTTGGTTGGTTTTTCTATTGTTAACACTCAATTTGTCTCACAGCTTCAGATGATCATCATCTTTATCTTCATTCAAGAAATTAGTGCATGTTCATGAGCTTGTCAAAATACTTACAATTTTTGTTATGTAGTCTTCAAAACCTGTACTCTGAATCACAGGTCCAAGAAGCTGTTGGCATGTAATAGAATGTTTACACTGGGAGGTATGTCAAAAATTAGTGGTCAACCTCATTTTACAGATTAAAATATGGGACCTATAGAAATCCAGTGATCTTCTGAAGGTTAAATCATTATTTAGTGGCAGAAGTGAGTGTAGAAACCAGCTCTCCTGAGTCTCACTCTGATGCTCTTACTCTTATATCATTTTAACAATACAAACGTATCATAAAATTATTTAATCTTCTTAGAAACAAAGGGAAATACCCAAGGAAGACAAACTCAAACAAATCTGGGGCTAGTAAACCAGTGAATAGTTGGCCACTATTTAATGACAAGTGAATTCTTTTCAAGTCAGGCCAGTACACTGAATAGACTTTCACTCTCACAGATTACATAGATCTAAAACATTGATGCTCTTCAAAAGAAGTAATTATCTCCTCAGAATGACCACAATAATACTTTTCAATTAAAAATAATCCACTTGAGGGAGAGAAAAAAAATGGCGTAGATGATAGAGGCTCTGTTCATCCCTCTGGCAACCAAATCAAAGTTGTGATGGTAACAGGAGCAACAGCAAGGAAAAATCGCCTGGGATCTAGAGGAACAAGCCATTCAACTAGGGAGAAATCCAAGAAAACACCCTGCAACAGCAGAAGGAAGGACGGGATGAGGACGTAGGGCTGATCCATCCAGAGTGGCTGAGTGAGACGGAGGCTGCAGCAGCAGCAGCAGTGGCAGAAGCCTCTTAAAGGGACCGCATCCAAGAGCAGAATTTCACAATGATGGACCTGCTAGCTCTTAGCACCAGTGCCGATTTGGCTGTGCGCAGTGGGCATCAGGGACTTCCAGGGAGACATTGTTAGAGTGAGAGCAAACCTTGCTCTGTACAGAAATGGCGACAGTATCCATTGTTCCATGTTGACCCCACTCCCACTATCAGTGCACCAGACACAGCACCGCCATAGCCATGAGGTCACCAAATTGGATAACAGAGGTCGTACCACCCAGAGGATTCCCTGAAACTCTGCCTCCCACAACTCGTAGCCCCCACACAAGCCACATCCAGGTATATCCTCAGCAGGTCAGGTGCTCCTTGCTGAGCAGTACCTTGACTCACACTGGAGGCAGCTGGCCTCGGTTTGGCCTTTTGAGGCAACTATAAGCACAGCATCTATGGATTGCTTGTTGAATCTTAACAGGTGGCCCTGGAGAGGTAGAGGCTTGGGCTAAATTTAGCCTGCAGCTGAACGCCTCTCAGGACTGTGCCACGGGACACCTACTTCACAAATCCACACTAATAAGACCAGGAGACTTAAGAGCTTTGCTTACATAGAAACAGACACAGAAAGGCAGCCAAAATGGGAAGACAAAGAAGCAGAAACCATATGAGAGGACAGAACAGAGATCCAGATATAATGGAGTCAAGTAATCTAACAGATGCAGAATTCAAAACACTGGTTATAAAGATGCTCAATGAACTTTTGGGAAGTGTAGATAAATTCAGTGAGAACTTCAACAAAGAGATAAAAAACATAAAAATGGAAATGGAAATTATAAAAGGGAACCAGTCTGAAATGAAGAACACATTATCTGACATGAGAAGTATATTAAATGGAATAAACAAAGTGAATAAAAGAAAGGATCAAATGCCCTGTCTAGAGAATGGGAAAGCCAAGGACATGCAATCAGAATGGCAAGAGATAAAATCCCAAGACTAGAAAAATAATTTAAAGAGGATATGGGACATTATGAAGGCTCCAAATATTCATCTGATCAGAGTCACTGAAGAAAATCAAGATGCTGAACAGTTGTTTGAAGACATAATGATGGAAACTATACTACAAGTCTACAGTAATCAAAACAGCATGGTACTGGCATAAAAACAGATACATTGATCAATGGAACAGAATAGAGAGCCCAGAAATAAATCCATGCCTATACGCTCACTTAATATATGACAAAGGAGGCAAGAATATACAATGGAGTAAAGACAGTCTCTTCAATAAGTGGTATTGGGAAAATTGGACAGATACATCGTATACAATAGACTCAAAATGGATTAAAGACTTAAATGTAAGACACAAAACCATAAAACTCCTAGAAGAAAACATAGGCAGTAAACTCTCTGATATTACTAACAGGAATTTCTTTTCAGATATATCTCCCTGAGCAAGGGAAACAAAAGAAAAAGTAAACAAATGGGACTACATTAAACTAAAAAGTTTTTGCATAACAAAAGAAACCATCAACAAAACAAATAACCAAATGACTGGAAGAAGACATTCACTAATGATACAAATTAAAACCACAATGCAGTATCACCTAGTACCTGCCAGAATGGCTTTCATCAATAAATCAAAGAACAAGTGTTGGTAAGGATGCAGAAAAAAGAGAACCCTTATACATTGTTGGGGGGATTGCAAATTGGTACAGTCACTATGGAAAACAATCCGGAGGTTTCTCTAAAGATTAAAAATGGACATACCTTTTGATCCGGCAATTGCACTTCTGGGTATTTATCCAAAGAAAACTAAAATGATAATTTGTAAAGATCTACACACCCCAATATTTATGGCAGCACAATTTACAATAACCAAGATATGGGAGCAACCTAAATGCTCATCAACAGATGACTAGATAAAGAAGTCATGGTTCATATATAAAATGGAATATTACTCAGCCATTAAATATAATGAAATCCTACCATTTGCAATGACATGGATGGACCTAGAGGTTATTATGCTGAGTGAAATAAGTCAGACAGAGAAAAATAAATATCATATGATTTCACTTACATGCAGAATCTAAGGAACAAAAAGAACAAACTAATTAAAAACTGACAAATATAAAGGACAATTTGGCAATGGATAGAGGGGATAGGGGTTGGGGCTGGGAGAATGGGGTGAAGGATTAAAAGAAGTACAAATTAGTGGTTGATAAATAGTCACAGGGATGGGGAGTATGGCATAGGGAATACAGTTAGCATTAATATATCGGCTAGGTGGAAAACCAGAGGAGAGAAGGGCAATTAGGGGGATTGTTTTATAAACTATGTACTGTATACTTAAAACTAATAAAAATAAATAGATAAATAAATAAAGTCACATATAATTAAAA
>NW_011893597.1:7628-9881 GCF_000151845.1 Pteropus vampyrus
CTCTTGAGAAACTATTCTGTATTTGATTCTCAGTTTAAAAAGGCTTATTTTGATCTGTTGAATTTTCTCATTTGTTTCCCAAAATGCATGATTTGTGGATTTTTATTCTCATCTCAGAGAAAATCTTGATTTCTCCTAGGGTTTTCAAAGTAACTACATGGGGTTCAATGAACACGGAAGTTAGTTTCTCCTCTCTGGACTCTGTTGGGCACTGGCATAGGGTGGAAAATATGCCTGGATGCAGGAATCAGAAAACTATCAGAAAAACTAATCAGAGTCCAGCTGACTATCCCTAATCAGGGGTGTGGCCCTGCACAAGTCACGATCCTCAGGTGGCTCATCTACAAAATGAAGATTTGGATGATTTCTAAGGCTCCTTTGGCACTGAAAGGCACTTAAATTATCTGCAGATTTTTATATTTCCTTCTGCTATAGAACAGATGTTCCTTGACTTAAAATGGGGTTACATCCCAATAAACCTATCGTAAGTTGAAAATACTGTAAATTGAAAATGTATTTACTACTACACTGTAGAAAGTCGGTTGTTTAACCTTGTGATCATGTGGCTAAGAGATGCAGCCCACTGCCAGTGGGCAGCATCAGGAAAGATTATGGTACCACCTATCACTAGCCCAGGAAAAGATCAAACTTCAAAACTCACAGTACAGTTCCTACTGAATGAGTATAGCTTTGGCACTATCGTAAAGTCAAAAAATCATGAGTCAAACCATCGTAAGTCTGGTATCATCTGTATATGCTTATTTCAACATTTATGGTGTTACTAATCTGTATATTTCCTTATCTAAATTGTACACCTGTATAGAATTCTCATGAATATATTTTTAGTTCCCCATTCCATCTTGGGGTTGGAAAGATTTGAAAAGTAATTAGGTAATTCAATTATCCAACAAACATGTATTGATCATTTATTATGTGCCAGGCCCTAAGCTAGGGGCTTGGGAAAATGAAATGAAAGTGATTATAGTACTGATGTAACTAATTATTTCTTTACAAAAACATTAAGTGAGAGACTTGTACACAGCTCAGCCTCAACCCAAAGCACACATCTAGTTTAAGAAAATGTTTAATTCAACAGATAACTATTATACAAGATTCAGAAAGAGGCTAAACTACTTTATTAAAATGACTGTATTGATAATACATATCCTCCAGTTCATCCTAAAGAGATAGAATGAAAATGATTTGAGTTAGAGCATTAATTAAATTGCCAAGCAGTGTCTGGTATAGTAGAAAAGAGCTATTATAATTTTTATCTTCCTATCCCTCCTTCATCTTTCTACCTGCTTTTTCCTAGAATTAATCTGACTTCTCTCTCACTACTCCTATCTCAGCTGTACTCAAAGGATCACTATTGAAGCAGCAGAATCACCAGTCATTTTCTCCATCCTGGCTTTCCACAGTGATAAAAGACAACTGCCTTCTTTAATCCTAACTCAACCACTTCCTATCCTTTGCTCAGTACATGCTAAAGCCAAAATGACCTGGAAACCAAGTAGATGATAGGAAATCTGCTATTACCCATAGTTTGCTGCATTTTAAGAAACCTACAGAAGTCCTGATATGAACCAAGAAGCCCAATAACTCACATTGGCAGAAAAAGTCTACATCTGTCATTCTCTACTCCTTGACAAGTCTTGATAAGATGGAATTTGTTTTGTGATCACATTTTACAAAAAAAGATTTTCCTCTGTGTTTTTGTTGCTCCAACTAATTAATTAAGAATGCAACTCCAATCTCTAGCCCACCTTCCCCCAGGAACTAAGTCTTCGAGAAAGAAAACCATAGATAACTTGCTTTTTCAAGTACAATAAAGATTCATTAGTGGTGGTGTATAAGTCATTAGAAAGGGTAATTTACCACACAAAAAAGAAATAATTTTAACACCTATAGCACCTGGTATTCCTAGATGGTCTCCCATCCAAGTACTAACCAGGCCCAAATCTGCTTAGCTTCCGAGATCAGACAAGATCGGTCATGTTCAGGGTGGCATGGCTATAGATAAGAAATCGTTTAAATGGCTTTAAAACACAGTATTTGGGGGAGAAAAACCCTTAAACTTTATTCAGTAGTCTAATTACTAGTAGTAATATCGGTATTGTTATTTTTAATTTTTTAAATAGATAATATGATAATGCTATAAAAAAAAGTATGTTGTTGTCACTAGAAATTAAGATTTTCACTGTAAGAAAAAAAGAGACAAATGTCGAATTTTTTAAAGGAAAAACTCTATAA
>NW_011893598.1:0-2975 GCF_000151845.1 Pteropus vampyrus
TCTGAAACTATCTGAACCTGATGTTTTCTTTGTGGCAAGAGTTTTAACTCCAGATCCTAATTCTTTAGTGATTATAGGAAACCATTCAGGCTTCTTATTTCTTCAGGAGTAAATTTGGCAAAGAAATTTTTTTTCAGCAAGTTTGTTTACTTTGACTATTACCAAATATATTTTCATTAAGTTGTTCTTAATGTTTATTTTTTAATTTAATTTATTTTTATTTTATTATAGTTGGTATACAATTTTATATTGGTTATTTTAGTTTCAGGTGTATAATATGATGATCGGACATTGTTATACCTTAGCAATGTGATCACCCCGCTAATTCTAGTAATCATCTGTCACTGAGCAAAGTTATCACAATATTATCGATTATATTCCCCTTCCCCTTTCACCCGTCCCCCATCCCCTCCTTCTGGTAACCATCCTTTGGTCTCTGTTTCTATGAGCCTGTTTTTTGTTGTCATTGTTTGTTTGTTTTATTTGTTTCAGTTTTAGATTCCGCATATAAGTGAAACCATGTAGTATTTGTCTTTCTCTGCCTGACTTATTTCACTTAGCATAATACCTTCTAGATCCATTCATGTTGTCACAAATGGTAAGATTTCATTCTTTTTTATGCTGCATAATATTTCATTGTATGTATATCCACATCTTTATCCGCTCATCTATTGATGGACACCCAGGTTGCTTCTATATCTTGGCTATTATAAATAATACTGCAATGAACACAGGGGTCTTTATATCTTTTCAACTTAGTGTCATCATTTTCTTTGGATGGATACCCAGAAGTGGAACTGCTGGGTTGTATGGTATCTACATTTTTGAAGAATCTCCACACTGTCTTCCGTAGTGACTGCACCAGTTTCCAATCCCACCAACAGTGCAGAAAGGTTCCCTTTTCTCCACATCCTCGCCAACACACGTTGTTTGTTGACTTTTTGATAATAGCCATTCTGACATGTGTGAAGAGCTATCTCGTGGTTTTGATTTGCATTTCCCTGATGATTAGTGATGTTGAGCATCTTTTCATATGTCTGTTGGCCATCTGTATGTTTTCTTTGGAGAAATGTCTTCATGTCCTCTGCTTATTTTTCAATTGGATTGTTTAGTTTTTAGTTGTATGAGTGTCTTATATATTTTGGATAACAACCCCTTTTTGGAGATGTCATTTGCAAATACATTCTTCCATTCAGTGGATCGCCTCTTCGTTTTGCTGAAAGTTTTCTTTGCTGTGCAGAACCTTTTTAGTTTAATTAAAAAAAATCATCTCTGATATCTTTATACATTTTTTTGTGCTCCTAATTTTGTATATTTATACCATTTTTCTTGTTTTTGATCAGTTTGTTTATTTTTGATCCTTGTTCTCTATTATTCTTTGTTTCTCTATTTTAATTTCTTCCCTTAAATGTATTATTTTATGCTTTTTACTTATGGTTTATTCTATTATTTTACTCTAACTCCTTAAGTTGAGTGTTTAATTTTGAGCCTTCTTCACTAAATATAAGCCTTAAAATGATAAATCTTCCTTAACATTTCTTTTGCTGCACCCCACAGTTGCTGATACATAGTGTTTTTAATACCATTTAATTATAACAATTCAAAATTTTGTCATGTTTTTTTAACTTATGAGTTATTTACATTTTTAAAAATTATTAGCATCCTGGGATTTTTTAAATTAATTTTTTATTATTAACTTACATAGAAGAGAATTTGATCCATATGATTCTAATTCTTTGAAATTTATTGACACTTTCATGATAGCCCATTAGATGATCTATTTTGGTACATGTTCCACATGTAGCAGAATCAGCTAATTGTTAAGTGAAGAGTTCTGTATACATACGTCCATGAAATCAAGCATAAGCGTTTTTGCATAGGAATTGCTGGTGAATGTACAGTCTGATGAAGATGAAAATCCGGATATCCATAAAGTTGGCCTCTTTAAAGATATTGCAGAGTGTGGGAACAAGCAGTGATTTCTAATCTCTGGGCCTTAACTTCCCTCCAGGAACTTGTTTTTTTGTTTTTTATTTTTGTTGTTTTTTTTTGTTTGTTTTAGTCATCCATATAAATACATCTGTGTTTTCTTAACTAATGGGTAGTAAAAGTAACTACTAAACCAAAATTTTTAAATTTTAATGGATGGTCCCCATAATAGAAAAGTTTGGAAACTTCTGTGGGTATATGCTTTCTAAAGAGATACTGATTTCTCTACAACGATCATACAATGCTCCAGAAGTAACTAGCACGATCCTGCGGGTTAGTTGCACCATCAAACATATCTTCTGTCTTTTAACTTGAAATCCACATGAAACTGACCACACAGCCAACTTTGAGCCCAATGGACAGGCGTTTTGGAGGCTTCCCAGCACTGAGACAGACTGGCCAATGTGCAGCAGGGTCTCTGTCTAAACCACGTTTCTGAAGCTCACTGCTTTCATTTAAAAGGTCAGAATTCATTCAAACCCATATCTTTAATGGCCCTTAGTTTGGGGACTTTTCCCACCCACAGTCTCCACCACTTGTCTTTATGAATTAAAAGCCATTTTGACCATATCCTTGACTCAATCCTATATTGAGAATAAAGGAGATATGTTCATGCAGAGGAAATATAACAAAGGAGGGACTTTCCTACAAGATCTTTGAAAAAAAGAGCATTTGCATGAACCATTTTTAACCAGAATCTTTGTTTTATGTTTTTCCTTTCTGAATGCTTTGTTATGCTCCCTTACAGTCCCCCACCCTGTCCCTTGACCCCAACTAGTCAGAGACCAAAGACTTGACAGTGTTTCGCGTTGGAACCTTCCTGGCCCTACCTAGTCATCCTGCCTGATTAATTACACTTACTGACTAGGCCCCTGCTTCCATTTCTCTCCACTCCTAAGCCCTCAGCCGTGTTTCTCTTCCCAGAATATCCCTGTGATCCTGTCTCTCTCTTGCTTGGGTTTTCCCGAAAACCACAGAATGGACTT
>NW_011893598.1:5935-7997 GCF_000151845.1 Pteropus vampyrus
GCAAATTTTTCTTATCTGAGCTAAGGTCATAAAATGAAATTTTAACGTAACGAAATATTTCTGCAGGAAACAAAAATAATATAGCCCAGGGCCATCAATCCCTGGTAAACAAATCCAGAGGAATGGATAATTTTGCGTCCCTTGGACTCTGTCGATTTCGCAAAGGCTGGTATTCTGAGTTATGGGAGAAAGGGGTTATTTCAGTTAATCTGGAGTACAGTTGCATGAGGAAGATAACGATACCCCATTTCATAAGTCATCCTGAAATCCAGAGAGTTGATGACTGGCAGGGTCACACATAGAGGCAGAAGGCCGGGTCGCAAGCAAGGAGGTGTGACTCCCCAGCCGTCCGTCACCTCCCAGTGAGGTGCAGGCGACAGGGCCGACCGGCGCCAAGAATCTGAGCTCCAGGTTCCTGTGCGCACAGTGAAGGACCTTCTGGTTCCCAGTCTTAGGGAGAAGGCCTCGGACCCGCTTCTGCTCAAACCCTTGCTTGAGATCCAGAATCCTACACCAAGAAAGCATGAAAGGCAAGATTTGGGTTGACAAAAATCTACAATTAAGGTTCAGTTCACAAAGCAGCTTCTTACCCAACTGAATAATCATGGTAACTCCATCAAACAAGGCATATAGGCAAGGAAACGAGAAGCTAAGTCTCAGGGAGGTTAAACCCAAGATCATTGACAAAATTGATCTTGTGAATCTTTATTTCTTTAGAAACCTTTATTTAAGGGATGTAGTATGACAATTTCTAAAATCCCATAGTAGCCTTAGGACTTAAACATAGGTAGGACTGTGTTTTTAAATCTATACACATCTTACTTCCAAGAAGTAGCCTCCACTTGGGTTCTTTGATCCTGAGTCTTAGCTGAACAAGCCCTTGCAGTGAGGGCTGCCGTGTGGGTCTCTGCAGGGTGTGGGTCTCTGCACTGGACGACTCTGAGGGACGCAGCATGCGCTGTGTGAATGTGGATGGTACGTCCTAGATTTATGCTGCACGGTGTGGGGAATCTTTTGCAACAGCCCTCATCGTAATGTAGAATCTGAGATGGCTTTGAGAAAGGAAAATGTAATCACAGAAAAATCATTCCCATAGCATGTATGAATGTTTATAAAAGCTCTATTGGCCATGGGACAAGGAGGCATCTCCAGCTAGTTTCTACACAGGGCCCGATTCTCTTCTAGGAAGGCAGCCCATGACATTGAATGAGTATCTGCTCAGGTCATCATCGCCCGTGGAGAAAAAGGGTTTGCTGCAGCTTGTATCAAAAAGTACACTGTGTGCTCTTTCTGATTTATTCAAATACACTTCTTTTGAGTGTCAAGTAATGAACTAGATACTCCAGGGATGTGGCTCAATCTCTACAGTTAAGGAGGGTAGAATTTCATTGGAGAGAAACATACATGTGATAATTTTTAGAATAACAAACTAGATAACATTAAAAAAAAAAAGCAAACTGTATTTAAGTACAAAATCATATATTGCAAACTAACTTTACAATAGAAGGCCAGGAAAGGGAGATTGCCATTGGTGAGACTAGTTAAGGACTAGCTATGAAGGAAGTGGCGAGCGTGGGGGTTGCCCGAGGGATGCCCGACATGAATCTTTACAGGTAGATAGGCTCTAGGTAGATGGAGAGGCTGGAAGCAATGAAATAGAAGGGCCTCCATCTATAGAGGGTGGGGCTACAGTGCAAATAGGACTTTCCGCCTTCGCCTTTGGAGTAGAACCCCGTTACTTTGCTGGAGTTGGAGAGAAAAGATTACTTCAATTTTCTGAACTTTCTGTAAGGACGTAACCCCACAGTGAACTGGAGGGCCAGGAGGTGAAATGTGTCTGCAGCACAGCAGGGACCGGGGCAGCACATGTGTCAGATTTTCACTGTATTCAGAAGTACGTCAGCAGGCACAGCACTGAATTGAAACTGGAAACAACAGCCAAGAAAGAGAGCGAAATGGGGTGTGTTTACACCCCACGGCGACCCTTTTCCCCGCGGTCTTGTTTCTGCGCAGAAAGGAGGGTAGAACGCAGAGCTGCATGGACCACAACTGTGGGCCGGGG
>NW_011893598.1:10677-12855 GCF_000151845.1 Pteropus vampyrus
CCCCTGAGATGGCAGTTAGCCTCTGTATGCGGGGACCCTGGAATCCACTTCTCCTGCCCCAAGGCAGCCCTGGTGCCAGACAGAATGAATGGACTATGGCGGAACCACAGATACCTAGAGCTCAGCATGTGCCAAACTGAACCATGAGCTCCACCTCCAGACCTTCTCGATTCTTTTGCGTTCCCTTCTCAGTGAACAGTACTGTGTGGTACAGACGGTAGCCATCCATCAGTTCCTTGACCAGAACCATGGAAACGTCTTTGATTCTTCTCTCTCTCTCTCATCCGGCCATTAACCATATTTGATAAACTCCGTCTCCTCTCATCTCATGAACTCATCCTCACCGCTATTTCTCTGAACAAGCACCATGAGCTTTAACTTAGAAACTTCAGATTCCTCCAAAATTCCTCCAAAACAGTTCTCTGCTTCCAAGCTCGTGCACTTCTCATGTTTGCACGTTTTTGTGTAGAGTGATCCTCATAGATCAGATGCAGAGATCCCGGAGATACACATTTCGGCGTGACACTCCCGTGCTTAAACGCCTGGAGTGATACCCCCAAAGCCCCCAGGATAAGTCCGTGCTCTCTGATATGGCTTATAAATTACTCTATGGTCTCACCCCTGCTGCCTTACGGCTCCCACTTTCTCTTTTGCCCTCTTGGTTCAGCCCACTGAACGATTAAGAATTTCTTAGTAACAATTTGTGGTTTGTAGGGTGGTTGTCTGAACAAGCAACCAACTTCCTTGGGGACCATCTTGCTTCGTTTTCAGCTTATTCAAAGCTGGGTGTCTAGAAGGGACTTAGATGTCACCAGAGTCTCGTCTTCGTAGTTCGCTTACACTCTCCTTCCTAACATCGCAGAGCAAGCAAGTCACCAAGGCCCTCGAACCGAGACGTCTTTTTCCGTCTTCGTTTCTGCCAGATGGACCGTGCCCTTCCACACGTCTGCATCTCTTCTCAGTATGTGCTCCTCCAAGTGAAGACATCTGAGGTTTAAGTCCAAACTAAAAAATTGCCTTCTGGGGGAAGCTACAAATAGAGTTTGTGCTCCTCGCTTTGCCCAGACTCCTGAGGGTCAGTGCTTAGCGGAGCCAAGTCGTCTACCAGCTTGTGCTGGGCGTCAAGGGCCTGTGCGCTGGAGTTCTGCCTTCTGAGAGCCGGGGTTCCTCGGCTTCTCAGTACATGCCTCTTGAATCGGATGTTTCCTGAGTACTGTATTATGTATTGCTCTCATGTTCAGCCAGAACAAGAAAAAAATATATACCACAATACTTCCAATCCTCAAAACAAACAAACAAACAAGCCAGGAACAATCAGAAAAAGTTCCCTTTACATAACTGTCTTTTCCTAAGAGGACATTGCTTGTTCATTCATTCATTCATCCATCATCTCCACTAACACACACAAAAACAGCTTTTAAGGAAGACTAGTAGATCGGTCACTTTATCTGGAAACTTCAGTTGAATGAGACCCAATGTAAATAACTACTAAGGAGTTAGTATAACAGGAAGTATCTTAAGGAAGGTAGAGGAGAGATCAACAGATGTGAGAACTCCTCACTGATAAAACTTACCTTTTCCGAGACTTTTTGCCTAAAAATAGAAGAAATAGAAAAATGGATTAGCATAAGTAGACAATTTCAATTATTTTAAGTAAGAATAAAAGGAGAGTCCCATCCTCAAAACTGGCTTTTGAAGAGTATTATGCATTTGTTAGATGGACCCCATCTGTGTCTCGGGGATTTGAGGTACTGAGTGACTGTTCTAATTCACAGTGGTCAATACCCTGGCAGAACAGACCCATTGGTGCAGGTGCTTCTCAGAGTTGCGTTCCATCCTCCGCGCTGCTCGTAGAGACAGACGTACAGCCTGAAACACCTCACAATCAGACCCAATGTACCCATTCACGTGTTCATCCCTTCCTGACCTGGCATCTCATCCTACCCACAGATTGTCCCCCGGGAGACTTAACTGTTAATACTCTAAGAATATGTGTCATTCCGTCTCACGTCATCTTCTCTGTGAGAATTCACAGAAGTTTCACTCAGGTCTCAGTGGTAGGAATTACACATCTTCTCTGAATGACCGGTGTGTTTTTATCTTAGAAATACAGTGACTGTCTTAAGTGGTTATACTTTCTTCTTTTGACTGGTTGCAAAGAAACTCTGAGCCAGAACT
>NW_011893599.1:0-2142 GCF_000151845.1 Pteropus vampyrus
TAGACAGAGCAGGAACCATCTAACAGACTCCTGGGTCTCTTGGACAGCCCTGAGGGTCTCCAGGAGCAGGGGCTCTGTATTGTTCTTAGCCATATCCCCAGAGCCGACCTACAATGGTCTCTGGCACATAGTAGATGCGCAATAAGTATCTGTTGAGTGAATGAACAAATTCTGTGATGACTTGGATTATTCCAAAGGCTTCCTAACCGGTCTCCTTGATTCCAACCTTGCACTCTCCGCACAACAGCAAGAGTTAAAATGGAAGTCCGATCATGTCACTCTTCTGCTTTAAACTCTTTATCGGCTTCCATTTCACTCAAGGTAAAATCCACAGTCTTTACCATCACCCACAAGACCCTGCCCAAGCTGACCTACTATTTTCCCCCTTACTCCCTTCTCTCAAGCCACACTAGCCTTTTTGCTGTTCCCAAAGCATGCCAGGCAGGCCCCCACCCTCAGGCCTTTTCACAAACTGTTCCATCTGCCTAGACAGTTCTCCCTTGGAAATCCACCTGGCTCACTCCTTCGAGTCCTTCACATCCTGCTCAGATGTCACTATCTCTGTGACGCTTTTCCTGACCACATTTAACTGGCCTCTACTTTCCCTCTTTGGCTCCTCCTCCTTCTCATTGTTAACTCTTTCTTCTGAAACATGTATGTGATTACACCCCACCCCTCTCCCAGTTTCACGCCCTTCCCTGACCCTCCGAATAAAGTCCACATTCCTTATCAAAGTATGTGAAGCTCTGCCCAGCTTGGTCAAGCTATCTAGTCAACTTCTTCCTTCCAGCCCCCCACCCCCACAGGTTTGACAGGCTGTGCCAATTTTCCTTCTCACCTTTCTCAAACCACTGTATTCTAATCTGTGTGTTTCTGAACGCAGGTGTCTTTGACTGCTATGCATGGTATCTGCATTTTCTCTTTAAATCCTCCCCATATACCTAGGAGGTACGTACTAATTATGATCATCACATTACAGATGAGGAAACTGAGGCCTTCTTAGCTAATAAGTTGCAGAATCAGAATTGAAATCTAGGCTGAGCCATCTCCAAGTCTGAGCTCTTGACCACACAGCCTCCTCTAAGTATTCATGGGGCCAGTTCCAACATCTACGGACCACTATTGGTCAACAACATCTACTGACCACTGCGTGCCAGAGGTTTCAAAGAAGAATATAACTCCATTCCTACACTTTAGGAGCTCATAGTCCCATGGAGAATTCAGTGCCCTGAACTGTCATATGGGCCATGAAAGAAATCTATACATGTTACAGAATGACATTAGGGAAAGAGAGGTCAGTTCTACTGATGGCACTCAGCTGGGCTCCCTACCTCTGGCCTTTTGGACCAAAATACGAATGACTATTTCCACCTTATCCTGTGTCCTTGAGTTGGAAATGGATCATAGGGGTGCTGGTGCTTTCATTGCTCCCAGTTTCTGGATTTTCTAGCAGGTGATTAGTAGGAGGCCAAAGTCTTTCTGCAAGCTGCTTACAAGGTATCTGCGGGCAGGACAGGCCCAAAGTCTGAGCTTGGCCACAGGAGATTAAGAGCAGCTAGAGTAGCCACCCTCTACTGAGCCTTTAACAGGTGCCAGGCACGGGTTTGGAACTTTATATGCAAAACCTTATTTAATCCTCAGGACACACCATCCTATAGGGTAGGTGTCATTCCTCTTCCGTGGAGCACTAGTTTCAGAGACAGATGGTGGATAGTATGCCTAAGACTACACAGCTAGTTCACGTGGGAACCAGGATTTGAAACTGGAGTTGGTTGCGCTTCAGCCTAAATCATCACACCACGGTTTGTGCTGCATACATTAAAAATTCCTCGGTGAAAGTATAGCTAGGTCTAGACGGGAAAGCTATTGAGTTTAAACACGGGGACAGAGGACTCCCTCCTCTACTCCCTTACATTGTCCCTCGTCAGCTGTAAAAACACTCACTGCTGGGGAGGCGCCAGGGCCTGGGGCGGCCCTGCACTGACCTAGGTGGACAGCCCTGCGCCACCTATCCATCCCACAATCAAAGCTGGCCATGCTCGCTTCAGCCTCAGTCTTCTCTGCTCTGTGTCTTGCCTCTGTTTTCCTTCTTGGGCAACTCCCTTAATTGCTCTGAGCCTCAGTCTCCCCACCTGAAAAGGG
>NW_011893599.1:4612-4968 GCF_000151845.1 Pteropus vampyrus
CACGGAGAGTGGCAGTCTCCAGTGGTTAACAGGCTTCTTCCGGGTAGAGGTGGGGGTGGGGGAGGGAAGCTGATCCCTCGCGACACCAAGGCCTGTGTTACGAGTCACCTGAACAGTAATCGCTTCCAGATAATAGAACCAGCCTCACCGCAGAATGGTCTACTGTCATTAAAAAAAAGCGGCCTAGACATGTTGCCTAGTGACTCAAGGATGTGTACAATACACTCAGTAGCAAGAAAGCAAGCACTACCAAAGTATGGACCCGTTAGAAAAACGTGTCTATAGGCATGAATAACAGATTTTGCGGATGTACGCCAATACGTTCGTGGTCGTTATCTCTGAGTGGTGAAGATATA
>NW_011893599.1:5678-7400 GCF_000151845.1 Pteropus vampyrus
TTCTCTGCATTCTTCACACGGAGAGTGGCAGTCTCCAGTGGTTAACAGGCTTCTTCCGGGTAGAGGTGGGGGTGGGGGAGGGAAGCTGATCCCTCCCGACACCAAGGCCTGTGTTACCAGTCACCTGAACAGTAATCGCTTCCAGATAATAGAACCAGCCTCACCGCAGAATGGTCTACTGTCATTAAAAAAAAAGCGGCCTAGACATGTTGCCTAGTGACTCAAGGATGTGTACAATACACTCAGTAGCAAGAAAGCAAGCACTACCAAGATATGGACCTGTTAGAAAAACGTGTCTATAGGCATGAATAACAGATTTTGCGGATGTACGCCAATACGTTCGTGGTCGTTATCTCTCAGTGGTGAAGATATATACAGTTTTTTTTAAAAAAAATTTAATTAGTTTCAAGTATACAGTACATTGGTTAAACATCTATATAGTTAGTAAAATGATCCTCCAATTGCTCCCTCCCTCCCCTGACCCTCCACCTAGACAATGTATTAATGCTAATTGCATTCCTTAGGCAGTGCTTCCCATCCCCCCTGACGATCCGGTAGCTACTGATTTGTACTTCTTTAACCCTTTGCCCCATTCTCCCAGCCCCCTCAAACCTCCCTCCCCTCTGTCCATCACCAAATTGTCCACTATATTTGTGAGTCTGTTTTTGATTAGTTCTTTTTATTCCTTAAATTCTGCATATAAGTGAAATCATATAGTGTTTATCTTTCTCTGTCTGACTTAAATACCTTCTAGGTTCATCAAAGCAATATCTTTTTCCATTCCCTTCCTTTTCATATGTAGGGGTCTTGTTTTCTTATCCTTTTAGCCACTCTATCCCTTGGTTGGAGCACTTAATTCTTTTCCCTTTAAGGTACTTATTGATAGGAATGTAGTTGTTACCATTCTTTATTCCTGTTTTTGATACATGTTTTTTCTTCTTAAAGAAGTCCCTCTAACATTCCCTGTAATTCTGGCTTAGTTTATTTTTGTCTGGGAAGCTTTTTATCTGTCCTTCAACTCTAAATGATAGCTTTGCTGGATAAATTATTCTTGGTTGAATATCTTGGGTCTTCATTCTGTCGAATATTTTTTGCCAAGCCCTTCTGTCCTGCATAGTCTCTCTTGAGAAATCAGCTGCCAGTCGTATGGGTGTTCCTTTATATGTAATAATTTGTTTTTCTCTTGCTGCTTTAAAATTTTTTTCTTTGTATTTAAACTTTTGCATTTTAATTAAGATGTGTCTTGGTGTGGGCCTCTTTGGATCCCTAATTTTTGGAATCCTCTGAGCTTCCTGGGGTTTTATGTCCATTTCCTTCACCAGGTTAGGAAAGCTTTCCATCATTATTTCTTCAAACAGCTGTTCAACATCTTGATTTTCTTCACTTATGCTGATCAGATGACTATTTGGAGACTGAATAGTGTTCCATATCCTCCTTAAATCATCTTTATAGTCTTGGCCTCTTTTTTCTTGCCATTCTGATTGAGTGTCCTGAGTCCTGTCCTCTAGATAGAGCATGTGATCCTCTTCTTTATTCACTTGGTTTATTCCATTTAATATACTTCTCATCTCAGGTAATGTGTTCTCCATTTCAGACTGATTCCCTCTTATAATTTCTACTTCCATTTTTATATTTTTTATCTCTTTGTTGGAGTTCTCTACATTTCCCAAAAGTTCATTGAGCATCTTTATAACCAGTGTTTTGAACTCTGCATCTGTTAAA
>NW_011893600.1:0-1598 GCF_000151845.1 Pteropus vampyrus
AAGCTCAGGTAAACGGAAATTCCTAAGTGAGTGACATGAGACTCCCCAAAGTTTATAAATGCTTCCGAGGCTGACGCTGGCTCCAGACGCATCGTGACAAACGCCGACTCTGGACCCAGCAGCGTCTTGAGAGCAAGGTGAGCTCGTCACCCAGGAAAACGGGAGGGAGGGGCCGCTTCTGTTCCTTAATTTAATAGTGTTCGTTCCTTTTTTCGAGACTCTATTATTTGTCAGGCACGAAAAGGTTCCTAAATTTCCAAGAAATACTACGAGCATTTTCTTATTTACTGACAAAAATATCTTGCCAATTTACGTGAATCCGCCAATTGTTTTTATACGTGACATGAAGGGCGGTGTTGATCGGACCCTGAAGCTGCAGGTGTGTACGCACATTTGAGAAATGATAAGAACGCTGTTGACTTCTCATCGGAATTGGACAAGTCAGAAGGCGCTAGAACGAGATATTTCCATCGTAAGAAAAATCCGTCACCCTAGAAGCCCGGCAAAAATATCCTTCGCTCTTCTTCCAAAATGAAGGTGACCAGACCGAGATGCAGTGGCCGCACGTCTTCCTACTACTCCCACCAGCTTTGGGTTAAAACAGCGACAACGACCCCTGACAATTACACAGAAAGCAAACGTGAGAGGACCGTGAAAGGGAGAGAGAAGCAAACAGACCAGCTAGAGACCTCGGGACCCAGGGACAGACATGAGGGGACTTCTCGGGTTTTCTTTCCGCCTTGAATGTTCCAGACGGGATGCCGGGGAAGCGGTGTGGGGACACTAAACGAGAAAAGACGAAAAAAAGAGAAACGTGTGCTCTCTCTAGCCCTAGGACCAGGAAAGGGAGAGACTAGCAAGAAAGTAGATTTTGAGACCCTGCTCCTGCCCCCTACCTGCACAGAGGTGGTCTCAGTGCAGCCGGACAGGGGAGCCGATAGTGTCAGTCCTACCTGGCGGCAGTGACACACACCTGGCGACAGCCACAAAGAGCTCCCTCGCCAGCCCTGCCTGGGAGGTGTGACAGGCCAAACAGAAAGCCGCGTTAATTGATATTTAAGAAACGCTAAAGCCAGCACCTGCAGAAAAGACATTCTTTTTAAGTGCACGAAGCACACACCAAGACAGACCATGGGCTGGGCCATAAAGCCAGCCCGAACAAGCCTAAAAAGATGGAAATCAGGCGGGGTCTATTCTTCGACCGCAAGGAAATTAAGTAAGAAATCATTAACAAATAAAAGCCCGGAAGGTACTCAGGCATTTGAAAATTCAACAACACGCTCCTAAATAACTGTCAAAGGAAAACATCACCAGGAAATTAAAAAATGTTTTGAACTTGATAAAAATAACACATATCGAAATTTGCAGGATGCAGCTGGAGAGAAATTTATAGCTCTAAATACTTGTCTTAGAAAAGAAGAAAGGCTTAAAATCGAAGGTTTCAAATCTATCTTTAGAGGTAAGAGCAAATTAAATTGAAGTAAGCAGAAGAAAGGAAATTTAAAAGAAAAAAATCGATCGGATCAAAAACATAAAATGGAGAAAAAGTAACAAAGCCAATCTCTGTTCTCTGAAATTATTAATGAAGTGACTGACAA
>NW_011893600.1:2937-3964 GCF_000151845.1 Pteropus vampyrus
ACTGATGTGAATGACACTTGTCGGAAATCTGCCGACCGTGCGCGAACATGTTTTCTGCAAACCGGACCAGCTGGAGTCACCTCGCTGCTTCCACAAACACATCCGAACCCACAGAGACGCACTCACAGACACACACGCACGCAGACACCTTCAGGCCCGGGGTCCTCCCGAGACTCGCCGAGTGCGCACAGCTGGCTGGCTCTCAGGAGAAAGGATCGGAATAGCGTGGGGCAGATGGCTAGCCGCGGGAAGCAAGTGCCGAAGGAGACACCCAGAAAGACATGCCCCAGAAACCGCAGTGGCAAGCGTGAGGTGACGCCTGAGCTGGGTTAGGTGCCAGCTTGTGGCCGGGATCTCGGAGCGCTCTCCGGCACCGCTGGAGACGGCTGTCACGTCCACTTCAGCGGCGGGGACACATGGAGGGAACAGAACTGGATGCACTTGACCAAGGGCAGTGAGATGTCCTGATGGGAAGCTACTGGGCTCCTCGCCCTGAGCCCTCTCCACCAGATCGATTCAAACGGCTGGGACCCCCGGCCGCACAGTGAACCCAGGTATCCTACCCCAGGCACCCCCAGTGACCCCGGGTCACAGGACTCTACCTCCCATGAGTAATGAATCCCCCACCACAGGGAGAGAGGTCTGCGGTCAAGGGCTGCGTCCTCAGCCTCATCCTGCTAAACATTTCTAACAACTTCGGTGAAAACCAAACCAATCGGATTATGAAATCTGTGGCTACCAAACCTAGGGCAGATGGCTCGTTTCTTGGATAACAGAGTTGCGCCCTCCGCCCGCGCCCGTAACCGAAGGAAAGAAAAAGCCATACGCATGAAGACGTCATCGCACCTCTGTCTACAACAGCAAAACGCTGCACAGATTTAACGCCCAGGTATAGAGCGATACCCGTGTTACGGTAGATCGATCCGATAGAATATTCTGCGGTCACAGATACGATGATCACGATGATCGTGTAGTAAAATGGAAAATAACACAATCTTAAACACAAAGAGCTGAACGAAAAAAGACG
>NW_011893600.1:6932-15834 GCF_000151845.1 Pteropus vampyrus
AACGCTCCAGAAAGGACGGTAGAAATGACGCGAGCGAGTTCGCTTCGCCCCCTGGACCTCGGCCCACCGCCCGCTGAAGTGGGCCACCTCCTTGACCGAGGACAGGAGTGCCACACAGCACGGAAGCTGAGCCGAGCACCAGCGTGACTCAGGAAATGACACAAATCATCTCGTGTCCACGATGGCCACGAAGGCAGGAACAGCGCGGTGCCTGTGAGCAGGAAGGAGGCTGCAAGGGCAGGAGGAACGAGTCGCCATCGACACCGAATGGTGGCAAGCGGTGACCCGCCCGGCACTGCCAACTCCCGCCTGTCTTTAGGACGCACGCCGAGCCGGCGGGAACCGGAGCCCGGGCCGGGGGCACAACCAGGGCTGACGTGAAAAAATCTACGATCCGTTAACCTGGGGGGTTCGGGCTTAGATGAAACCGAGGGTTTCTGTGCGGTCAGCTCCCTCGCCGACTCGCGTGCTGACGGCTCCTGGCTCCCCACGCGGAAACGGGCGGGTTTCTGGAAGTTTCTGGGCTGAAACGGCTGCTGCGTTTGGGGCGCGTCCCTCAGCGGCTGCCTCCTCCGTGCACGCCGGGAGCTGCCGCCCGACCACTCGGCCTTTCCGGATGCCCGGGGGCGCGGGTGCTGAACCCCACGTGACTGAGTGTGCACTGCCTGAGTGTGCACTGAATAAGTGTGCACTCCCTGAGTGCTGCCCTGAGTGTGTGCTGCCCTACTGAGTGGGCGCTGCCTGAGTGTGCACCGAATAAGTGTGCACTGCCTGAGTATCTGCTGCCTTCCTGAGGGGGCACCACCTGACCAAGTGTGCGCTCCCTGAGTGTGCGCCGCCTGAGTGTGCACCGCCCGAGTGTGTGCTGAGTGTGCACTGCTACATGTGCACTGCCTGAGTGTGCGCTCCCTGAGTGTGTGCCGCCTGTGTGCACTGCCTGAGTGTGTGCTGAGTGTGCACTGCCACGTGTGCACCGCCTGAGTGTGCCCCGCCTTGCTCCGCGCCACGCGCCTCAGCGCTGTGCCACGCTGGAGGCCTCCATGACCGCGTCCCGCGTGGCGCCGAGTGAAACAGGCCCCGCAGGAAAACAGCAGAGGCTCCGAGGGCATCTGTGTCACCTGAGCCGTCACAGCCCTGCCCCCTCCCCGCTCCTGCCGAGGGTTCGAGGGCATCCTGAAGAAGCCCAGCAGCTTCGAGACGGAAGGGCTGCACATCGCTGACAGGCTGTTCCCCCGAAAATGTCATCTGGAATTCTTCATATTAATTCTTCTGAGATTAAGGCGTATCGCAGGAGAAACTAGGTAAAGAGCAGCTAATTCCACATTCCGGGGTTAATCACCTGCCTTAGATCACGTGCCCGTAGGAAAGCACAGCAGGTATGGGGGGGGCGAGTTTGACTTCTTTTTTACAGGCACATAAATCAGGAGATATTTTAACGGCAGCAGAAAGCAAGATGATTCAGGAAAAGAGACATTTTTCCAGCAGAATCCACCCCAACTTCTGCCTTACGAGGGCTGAGGTGAAAAGATTTTCAAGTCCTGTGCATGAGGCTCCAATCACGGGCAGGTAAAGGTGCCTGTGACTGACACAGAAGGGAGGTCAGCCGTGCTCCAGGCCGCAGACGGGGCTCAGCCCGGGGAAGCGGCCGTGGACCACCCTTCCGCTGGGAAGCCTCCCGTGGACCACACTGGCTGCACAGGCGCAGTGACAGCGGCCCACCGAGCCCCCACATGGGTGACGTGGTCACCGCCCTGCTCCCGTCCTGCCACGGCTCAGGTCTGTGCTCCCCGGGCACCAGCTGTCACGCAGGAAGCCGCAGTCTCGCGTCCCGCCCCCGCCTGCTTCGCCGGCTGGAGCTGCAGGATCAAGGCCTGCAGAGTTTCCTTCGCCATCTGGAGCCTCTCTTGAGAGCCTGTGTGCACATTAAGGAGCGTGCAGGAAGGTGACGGGTGGCCTCTGAGCCTCAGGGGACATCGGAAGAGCATGTGAGCATGCAGGAAGCAGATGCGCACGGCCATCTAATTGCAGCTTCAAGTTCTTCCAAATTGTAGGAATTAAATATTAATACAAAGCTCACGCGTCTTTTTGGAGTGCCTGCAATTCCTTCGAGGCCCGGGGTCGTTAACTATCGCAAGTGCGGATTCAAAAGGAAGAGGAAGACTGGGCTCCTCGACTGAGACAGATGGCCAGCTGGGGTGCTGCGTGACACACAGCCCATGTGGCTGTGACGCCTGCTACGGCCTGGGCTGGGACGGGGCCACCGTCACAGCCAAGGGCGCTGACAGGGCAAAGGCCAGAAGGCTGGGGATCAGGGTGCCCTTGTGAAATCTGGGATTTGGGGACACTGCAGGTCCACACTCAGAGCCACGAGCTACGGTCCCCGTTGGCCACCGCCGGCCTTGCCACTTGGTGCAGATCACCTGGAACCACAGTTTTCTCAAGAATCAATGACTCCTAAACCCCTGCAGGTTCTAATGTGCCGTCATGTGTTATTAAATCCTCAGGACCTTGTAAAATCGCCACTCAGGTCCTGAGATTCGCCTCGTTTGCGTGTTTGTTTCCCCTAAACGGTCAGGCGTTTAGTTTCCTAACCGGGAAAGCTGTTTCTCACGCAGAGAAAGCTGTATGGAGAACTCGGAAAGAATCATACAGAATAAGTACGGCTGATATTCTCTTAAGAAATGGGCCGTTCGCCAGGTGCCGAAGCTGGGGAACATTGAACCAGCGGTGGCTTCTCTGTCTACCCCTGGGGACCCTCTGCCCTTTTCCTTCTGAACCTGTCGTCAGAAACTCTAAGGTAAACACAAGATGAGAGGTGAGTTGAATTCTTTCAGTTTAACAGGCAGACTAATTTAACCTCGTCCAACAGGAACGAAGGGCAAACAAACGTGTCGACGCCACTCAGATACCATTAAATCGCCACAGGGGTCAGCCCACTTGCCATGCTAACCAGATCGGATGCGGATCGCTTTGGGAAACGGAGCTTGCAAAGATCTTGCCGCCCAGGCTGTCTAGCGACAGTGTTGTTTTAAGGACAATGTCAGTGCAATGTCAAGAGGAAAAGACAAGCTCAGGTCGTGATGCACAAAGCTTTCTCTTTCCTTTTAAATAAAGAACTCCAGAGCATCCTGGGATTTATGCAAATGAACCTCTCCTCAGCAAAAACCTCTAAACTGCCCTGAAAAGCTTTAGGCAGCTTTTCATGCCCTCTAAGCCTCGCCAGACTTCATCGCTTTTTTTTTGTAATTCACATACATTTACTGTGATGGTTCTCTTTGCACTTGAACTTGAGGGGACCGAGGGCGGCGCTGAGGAGGTACAAGGAAGAAAAGATCCGATGCATTTTTATAAAGGCTTCTTCTCTGCTCGTCTTTAGTGCAAACACATGAGACTTTACACAAGCAAAAGCCTACGTGGTCCCAGACTGAACGCCAGGCTGCGATTTAATCACAAAGTCATGCGACATTTGTAAAGAGTAAGCACAGAGCTGAAGCGGTTTATGGATCCTGACAAACTCCTCGGGCTTAATTACCTTTGATAGTCAACCTGGGACCGCACGCTCCTGCTTGTAATAAACTAAATGATGACAAAGGTTTTCAGAGAGAGAAACCGAAACCAAACGAGATGCTTCTTAAAGAACTCCTGACATCTCTGACACTGGCAGAAGGCACTACAAACGTTTTCAAAAAGAGAGTGAGACAGACACCACGAAAGGGGAAGACTAAGTGACAGAGCAGAGGGACGCAGCCCCTCCCACGGCAACGTCCACTGACACGCAGAGGGGTCACAGACAGGGACTTGGGTATCTGCTCTGGGGAGCTGGCAAGTCACTTAGAGCTTTAACTGTCTCGCCTGTGAAATGCAGGCCCGCACACCTTCTCCATGGGGCTAGGACTGAAAGAAATATTCTCCTGTGAGCAGGTGGCGCTTTCTGTGAGGCCGCATGAAACTGAAGGTTGCTAGTCCAGCAGAGGTCACGGACACCTTTGGCTTTGAGCAGGCCAGACATTGGGAATCCGGGGAACCCCTCTAGTGGGGTAATAATCTCCAAAATGATTAAAATTGTGTTTTTATTTACAAAATACTTCTCTCTAACCAACCTGCCTGTACAATTCCTTACTAAAGCGCGTTCCAAGACATTTTGGATGTACCGAAATGGAAGAGAATCCAGGAGAAAATGTGGAATGAGGGCGGGGGGAAAGCAATTGCAATTTGTATGGGAAGACCCTAATTTTGCAAAAAAGAGATAAGCCCTTTCTAGCTAGAAAAACACGGCAGTGGCCCCCCAGGCGTTGGTACGGGAGGGAGATGAAGCCTTTCGTTCACACTTCTATAATATTCACAATGGAGAAGCAGACTTTCATATTTAAATCAAGGTGTTTATAAAAGAAACCGCTTGAAACACTGCGCCATTAAGCAGTTGGGAAATGAAAGGTAGAGATTATCATTCTTTCCTTCGCTCACATTCAAACGTTTGCTGACTCCTGCTGTGTGCTTAGAAAGATCTGGAAAGAATGGGGGTGAACAGAGTCACCGCCGCCATGGGGCTCACGTGCCTGTGAGTAGAGCAGAACACACACACACACACCCGTGCACACACCCCATACACGCACACACACGCCACACCCATGCACGTGCACACACACACTTATACACACACGCACTCACACACATATACGCTCACATGCACGCAAATACATACACATGTGCACATGTGCACATGCACGCCCACCTACACACTCACACACACACACACAAGCACACACATACTCACATGAACACATGCACACATACACACACCCACACACATGCACAAACGCGTACACACACTCACGCGACCAGACACGCACACATACACACTCTGGAACACACTCGCAGATGAACACACTCGCAGATGAACACACACACATACACGCACACATGTGCAAACACACACAAGCACACACCTCACAACTATGCACATGTGCACACACATGCACACTTATACACACATACACACTCACACACATGCACTCATACACCCATGTGCACACACTCACACATGAACGCAGACACATGCACTCGCATGCATGCACACATACTCACATGCGCGCACACACACACGCACGCGTGCGCACATGCACTCACACGTACACACACTCACGCACAGACACACACCTGCACGCACACACCCACACTCCCATGCACGCATGCACACACACATGCGCACATACACACTCACACACACAGATGCACGTGCACATGCTCACACACACATGCACACATACACGTGTGCACACACGCATGCATGCACACATGTGTAAATGCACACGTGCACGCCCATGCACATGTGCACACACATAGTTGCACACGCTTATACACACATACGCACTCGCGCACACTCACATGCGCACTCACACGCATGCACACACACACTCACATGTACACACATACTCGCATACACACGTGCACACGCACTCACGTTCGTATGCGCAGACACACGTGTACTCACGCGTACACACACTCGCACGCACACTCAAGGTACAGCACGCTGAGAATGGAATTCTGAAGGTCCGACCACAACGAGAAGCAAAGACAAAAACAGCTGCCGCCCCCACAAGGACGTGGAACGAGAGCCCCTCACTGAGCAGAAAGGACGCGCGGGCAGAAAGGCTGCATCTGAGTGTCAGCCTGTGCTCAGGTAACTGAAGGACGCAGGACGGGGCCGTGCGTCCCTTCGCGGTCTCGCTCACTGGCGGCCAGTTTTGACGAAAGTCTTTGCAGAGGCGACACCAGGATACAGAGTCTTGTGCAAGAGAAAGTGCCAAGATATACTTCAAAGTCTCATTAGTCCTGACCCCCTACTGCCTGCTACGTGGCAGAATTACGTGGTAGAGAACACGAACCGTGGGTTTGGGTTTCCTGGTATCGAGAAGCCCCCCGAACGCCGAGCCAGCCAGATGCCCACCCATCTGCGCCCCACGCCCTGCTTCCCATCCCCCCGAAAAGGGCGTTCCGCTTCGGTCTCACGGTGCGAGCACGTCTGAAGTCTGTGGCTAACTTTTGGTGGTCAGGTTTAATCATCAGAAATGCTGACTTACTCGCCACAACGAGACAGAAAACACCCCATATGGGATAGTTTCAGAGACCCGACGTGCGCTGACCCAGGCACGGCGGCGGCATCCGCTGGCTTCCACCCGCTAGGCGTGGGGCCATTGCGCATTTTTTTGAGACTGGCTTTTACAAAACAGCCTAGCAGGTGCCTGATCTGCAAGATGAAAAGGGTATGCGTGAGATCGTCTTCACGGCCACGGATCGCCGTGTGAAGTTGATCTTCCAAGGACGATAACTTCTTGCCTATGGCTTCACGTTTTTCTCTGAGTGCCACAGAAAGGAGGTGAGCATCCTAGCCAGAGAAAAAGGGACACGTCGCTCGTAAGCTGCGACTTTTTCGGGGCCGTGGACACACCTGTGCCTCGCCTGATGGTTCAGGTGTTACCCCCAGCTTCCGCACCCCAGACAGAACCCGTCTCCCCCGGAGGTCATGCTGGGGAAGGCGGGAACCGGTTTCAGATTACTTCTGAATGAAGAGCTGCATCCACGCGGCTCCACAGGTCACCCCCCCGATCTGCTTCTTTCAAACGTCCAGTCCCAGTACGTCAGCTGCGTCTGAGTCTGTGAGCCGCAGCCACTGGCAAACGGACAATATAACGGGGAATTCTAACCAAAGGGGAGCTCGGGAGAGTCCCAGGAGCACCCGGCTGACCCGTGAGAGCAGAGAGATTCCTGTAAGGGGAAAACATCTGACGAGGAACTGGACATTTGCTCACATGCTGGTCACAGTCCCTGGAAGCTAGAATAGTGAGGGAACTTTACGCAGCCGCAGTATCTACAGCTGTTCATTTTCTCTCCCCCTCACTGGAGTATAAGCCCCATAAGAGCCGGGATGATAGGTGTCAAGTCCACAAGAGCAGGGACGATGATGTCTTGCTCGTTGCTGGGTCCAGAGCTCCTGGCACAACGTCAGACACGTGGCGGTCACGCGGTGTCCGTCGGTTCCACGAATGAATAGCCAAGTCTTGGAAGCCTCTCCTTCTCGAATGTTTCCCCTTCAAACTTATACACCAGACACGAACCAGAAAAGTGCCTTCTCGACGTCGCTCCTCCATGCAAAGCTACACGGAGCCGAGTCTGACCCCTGCCCTTCCACGGCCCGGCCCGAGACCCACACTTCAGCCGTGTCCCCTCAACTCTCTTAAATGCCACCCGACCTTTGCCAGTGGGACCGACCCGCTGCCTGCCCATTGTCACGCTGTTCTCCCGGCCGCACCCTCTCCCGCACTCTGCTCTGACACCCGACCTTAGCTCCGGGGCCCCGAACACGTCTCCACCTGGTGACACAGCCATTCCGACGTGCGCTCGGTTCTCACAGGTGGCTGGAGGCTTCCGCGGACAAGGCCAAAGGTCATTCACTCATCCCAGGCCTCAGTGGTAAGGCCGGGCATACAGAAGGCCACTGATAATTCAAAGAAAAAAAGAAAGAAGGTCAAAAAAAATAAGGAAAGAAAACACGGACTCTTAGAATTGAGGGAAAGGAGGAAAAACAGCATCGTGCTCAGTGAGATGAGCCAGACGAAGACAAACACTGCGTCATCACCATGCGTGGAATCGGAAGCAGCTGAACGTGTCGGGACAGAGAGAAGGAGCGTGGCTGCTGGGGCTGGGGGCGCAGGGGGCGGCGACGTCATTCAAGGCACGAACCCAGAGGATGAGCGCGACTCGGGGCTCAGCGCCGACGCTGGGACACCACGGCCCCCGAAAACACCGAGCGACCAGGACTGAAACACTCCCACCCACCATGAGAAAGCAGGGACCGTCACGCGGCCCGAGAGAGGAGTGACCGTCACATGGCCCAAGAGAGCAGTGACCATCACGCGTCCCGAGAGAGGTGCCCGCTAACGCCACCGTGGTCACCACGCCGCGAAGCGTAAACGTATCCACGCCGCCCGCCTTAAACTCGCGCGATGCTCTACGTCGATTACATCGTGATCAAAAGCGTAATAAATACGTAAACAGGCAGCAAAAAGGTGAAAACTGAACCCGACGTAAAATAATGTTTTCCCAACGAAGAGCGAACGTCTCCGAAGGCACGCCGAGAAGGGTTCTGCAGAAAGAAACAATTACGGCATCTATCCGAATCCTCCTACCGAGTTACTGCGGAAGCTATAAAAATTACCCGAGAAGAACCACGAAGTGCCCGGGCCTGGTGACATGTAGTGTTAAAACGTCCCTGGAGGGCATCGGTGACGTAACATCGTGATCGGAGTCCAGGAATAACCATTAAATCCGGATCGTAACATCCGCCGCCATAACCCCAGAAAGCTTCCAAGTTTACGTTCCGAATGGCCAACCACAATGGAATAGACCAGTGCTCGAGGGAACTCTAAATAACTAGTATACATATCGGAGGAGCCTGATACGCATACGCAGAAGAGGTCCGGTGACGACAACACACGCTTCTGAGGACAATGGACACGACGCGACGAGGGGCCGGTGAAGAGCATGAGGGCCTGGTCCTACTGGGACGTGGCTGTGATGCTCTCCTCACGGCAAGGACAGAGAAATCACACCTACGTATATATCCTACTGATCCTAAAAGTAATAACGTTGCCATCCAAAGACGCAGGATTACAGAGGAGACAAATTACAGGGAAGCTGGGACAATGAGCGATGAGTAACGCCACGGTCGTGCACGAAATAAATGAGACTCTAAGAAAAAGAACATCTGGAGAAAAATGATGGACCGCGGTGAAACCACAAGCCATACGCGAAGGAGAAAAATACAGTGTTAGCGGAAAAAAAATATACGGCTGAGAATACACTTCAAGAGAGAAAAAACATATACTCAGAAGACGGAACCCAG
>NW_011893601.1:0-2770 GCF_000151845.1 Pteropus vampyrus
GTGATCTGAATCCCTCTGGGCTCTGATTTTACCCCAAACAACCTCAACTGTTTAGAGATCCATAAAAAGTGGTTTTCGAGTATCTGGGATGGATGATTATTCTCAGCCTGCACTCCGCTGATGTGGGCTCCACGTGCTGTCCTCCAGGTTGTCCCCGCCCCCCGTGCCTTCTAGTTTGTCTCCCATGAGATGGGCTTTCTCCCACTGACCCTCCCCTGCATCACCAGGAGCCTCCAAGGGCAGTGACCATATCACTGACAGGCCCTAGGGATGGGGTGCTCAGATCACCACCACTTCCCCAAAGTTGCTGAGGGGCGGATTACAATATCAGCCATCGCTGACCAAGTGCTCGCTGCATGCCAGCCCACTCGCATACCCTGCAGCAACCCCGTGAGGTTGATATGATGATCTTCATTTCACAGATGAGGACACTGAGGTTCACAGAAGTGGGGTAAATTTCCAAGGCCTGTGCGTTCTCTCCAGTTCAGCCCTTATTTCTCCATAAGCTCATGACACCAGACGCCACCCCTGAAGAGAAGCCTGTGTCCTTGACTTGCCCTTGATGGCCTTACAGTTGAAAAAAAAAGGAAGCATTTCAAACAGCCTTTTCTTGTTCTCTTCTCTACTCCCTGTGAACAGTCCCGACAGGAAATACACATCGGAGGCAGTTTTCATGACAGCATGTGCTTATTAACCATGGTTGCTTTTCATCCAGTGCACTTCCATATTTTATCCTCTCAGTCGCTCTGCAAAATTGACCCAAACATGTCCCTTATCTGTATTTTGAGGATAAGGACGCAAAGCTCCAGACAGGCTTAGGGACATACTTAACAGGTTCGGTAAATTAATGACCAAGATTGTCACTTTCACCTGCTGGCACTTAATCTGCATCGAAGCAGCAGCTCCCCTAATCCGGTCTTTTCTCCAAGGCAAATGCAATAAGTTTCCCACCACTCCCTCATCGAATGCTATTCTTTGAGATACTCAACACTGTTTTGAAATAAGGCATGCTCTAAAAAATAAGGCGCAGGGCCCACCCCGCCGCAGTCAGACCTCTGTAGCCCACAGAGAACCAAGCACTGAGTAATGATTAGGGGCCGGAGGCGTTGCTCTACCCATTGGCTCTATGAGGTAGTTATCGTTATTTGCCCACTTTGCAGATGTGAAAGCAAAGGAAGAGAGAGGTTCCGCGCCGTGACTAGCTTCACACAGCCAGCATGTGGCGGAGCCTGGGCTTGAACTCAGGAAGTCTAGGCTCCCGAACTGAGATTCCTTGTGTGGTCTGAGCCGTCGAGTCCTGCCGAGCTGCCTGGTCCGGACGCCGAGGTCTCGTGGGAGCAGCGCAGGGTTACAATTCCTTTCACAAGCACGTATTGAGACTGTGGTCGATTAAAAGCCCTCGATGTCTTTCCCATAAGCTCTATTTAATTTGGCTATCCCCCAGGGTACACTTAGCTAATACATCATTTTTACCCTAAATGAAGTTTACCCTTATATCCATTATGTTTTTCAAATAAACTTTTCTATTTTAGAATAGTTTTAGATTTATAGAAAAAATATAAAGATAGTACAGCGTTCCCATATAGTCCACAGCCAGTTTCCCTATTAACATCTTACGACGTGTGGATATGGCACGGTTTCCCATGATCAGTAAACCATTGCCGATAGATGATTATGTAAAGTCCATGCTGTACTCAGATTGCCTTAGGTTTTACTTAGGATATCGCATTACATTTAGTTGTCATGTCTCCTTCAGCGCCTCTAAACCATGAACGTTTCTGAGAACTTCTTTACTTTGGATATTCGTGACAGTTTTTAAAGAGTAATGGCCAGGTATTTTGTAGAAAGTCTCTCAATTGGGATTTGTCTAACATTTTTCTCACGATGAGATTGGGGCGATAGGTTTGGGGGAAGAAGAACACAGAGATAAAGTGCCATTCTGACCACATCGTATCATGCTATAACGTGACCGATCACTGTTGATGTTGACCTTGACCACCTGGCTGAGGCAACGTTTGCCAGTTTCTCCACCGTAAAGTTAAAGTTGCTTCCTGCCCCTTTCCATACTGTACTGTTTGGAAGACAGTCACTGCACAGCCCACACGGAGAGAGTGGCGTTATGTTCCATCTCCCCTTGAGGGCTGGGTATCTACAGGAATCACTTGCAATTCTTCTGCATGTCTCTATTACATTTTATTTGGTGTAAGCCATCATTTTAGGTGGTGGAGACCTGTTTGGATCCTGACCTGTATCCATATGGTACTTTACCTTTCTATGTATCTATTAGCATGACTTCTGTGTCACTGATACAAACATTGAACAAACCACCTTTTAAGAGAGTCTCTTGACACTCGGGTAAGACTAACTGGCATTTGGGGAAGGCATTACTGAAGTCACATCATCGTACTATTGTTCAGATCACATTTCTCCATTTTATCCACAATGTGATAACGAGCGACTTCACTAAGTATTTTCCCAGAATCAAACTATATGCCAATAGCATTTCTCTGAAATTCTAGAAAAGATACCCACAAAAAATTATTTTAGTTTGCATGATTTATTTTTAGTGCTGGCTCTAGAGTATCTATTTCTTTTCTAAGTGCACACAGACAATCTATTTGCCACTCTATCTTTTTAGAATTTTGTCAGTTTGACATCAGACTGGTCAATCCAGAACTTCTAGAATCATGCTTTTTGAAAAAAATTAAGACATCTCCAGTCTCTGAGTGTCTCTTTCTTTGCATGTGGTTTCTCAATGATTATAAGCAAT
>NW_011893601.1:3390-3953 GCF_000151845.1 Pteropus vampyrus
CAGTCTGCATCTCTAATGGTTCCTTTGCGTTAGATCTCACCATGAGGTCTCCAATCCTTCCTAAATTATATCCTAAATGTGCCTTTTTTTTTTTTCTGGGAGAAAGGGTCTATAGTTTCCATCAGATTCTCAGTGATCTATTATCCGCCTGCACATTCAAAAATGTGTAAGCAATTGCTTTTGGTGTCTCTATTTTTTCTTTCACAGAGATAACTTGTGACTCTAATACGGATACTTCGCCTTTATAATCTCCTGACCCTCCCAAGCTTTTGGCCCCTCCAGCGACCTTACAGAATTACTGCTCTGGTGACTCTTTAGACTCTTCCTTGGCAACACCTCGGGCTCAGGTCTGGAAATGCCAGCGGTCCCCTCCATGGCTCTCAGTTGTACCACGATGACGTGACTATCTCCTCCAGGCTCACCAAACAAAGAATTCCACAACCACAACATGCTAGGCACTTTCTAGGCAGAGGACACCACAGCGAACAAGACAGACGAAGCCCTTGTCCCTGAGGAGCCGGCACTCGTCATAGCAACAAGTAATTCTATTCCGTGGATCACAG
>NW_011893601.1:5478-6813 GCF_000151845.1 Pteropus vampyrus
GGCAGGTACCCTCCCAATTCAGTTGCATGTAGGAGCAGAGAATGTGTGGCAGACAGGATGAACCAGGGGCATTGCCAGAGAAGGGAAAAAGCAGGGAGACGCTTCAAACCCAGGGATTCAGCTCAGGAGGAAGGAATACCAGCTCTCCCAGCCCCACCCCCACTTCCTGCTTCCGGTCCTTGGGTGTCTCAGTCCCTGTGATCGGTGATGGGATAAAGAACAGAGAACATCTTGAGGGCAAAGATTATGTTATGTTCACCTCTGGCATCCTCAGCATCTTTCCAGGCATGTGTTCCACCCTTTGCTGAGTGAATGAATAAGTGATGCTCGTTCTTTATTACAGTGACTGGGTTGAACTCAACGGGGAGTTTCTTTATTGCTTTCATTGTCCTTTACCCTCCAAGTTATAGATTTGTTCCCAGTCCTATGCGAAACTCAAGCTGAGCTCAGAAAAATGCTAGCTGGGGTCTGGGGCAGAACTGTAGAGTCAGAACAGCCCCTGGAGTTTGGGGCTCCCATAGCAAGATCCTTGGAGGCCCCACCAGAGACAGCCCTGGGCATAGGACCGATCACTGTGGCATCTGTAGACTCCAGTCTCACTGGAGACCCCACCACATGGATCTCCTGGCCTGGAAAATGTGGACGTGGAAAGGGCTGCGTTCCCCTGGCTTTTCATCACGAGTGGCGGGGAAGGCGGGGCCCACCCAGTCCCTCCACTAGGGCCAGATGGTGTGGGTCCCGAGCTCTCTGTTTTCAGAAAGTGGGGCAGGGCTCAGGGGCCCACAGGGAGCTAAAAATAAAGCCAGTCTGTTTGTGCTCCCTTGGTGGGAGTCTGGGTGGCCGCCGGGGATAGATGAGCTGCGGTCCTTGTCTGGGTGACATCTTGCTTCATTTTGCCCCCAGGAGTCAATGAAGCACATTCCGCCCTGCATTTCAGGGTTATCTAATCAAGCCAAGCTGGGAAGTAAAAAGGAAGGGAGGGATGGGGACGAAATAAGTCCAACTGAGAAACTAGAACTACAGTTGCAAAACACCGAGGCCCCTCGAATCTGAACCTGTGTTTCCTTTACGCTGTCACCCCTGCTCCTTTGGCCGCACGTCGCAATGTTATTTAGAGTTACTGCGGACCCAAGCGCTGGCAGGCTATGCAGCGACCATTCTGGGTTGGCACAAAACGGGGCGGAGGGTGAGTGGGTGGGCAGGGCTCATGCTCTCTGGGCTCTGGCTCCCTCTGAGAGCGACAGCAAACATCCCTTCCTCCCTTTTCTTCACCTTCCACTTCTTCAGATGACCCCTGGGAAGAGAAGTAGCTGTACACACAGAAGCTTGGCTGAC
>NW_011893602.1:0-489 GCF_000151845.1 Pteropus vampyrus
GTTGACCTCACAGACTGCAAGGAACTTGTCAGCTTACAATCCTTTATTTTTTATTTTTTACTCCTACAGCACCTGGTCTTCCTAGGCGGTCTCCCATCCAAGGACTAACCAGGTCCGACCCTGCTTAGCTTCTGAGATCAGACGGGATCGGGCATGTTCAGGGTGGTACACACATACACACTTTAAATTCATACACACTTTAAATTCAAAGGTACGAAGATAGTAAAAGTGAAAGAATATGCAAACTCTACACATGGGAGAGCTGAAGTGGATATATTAATGTCAAATACACAGTTTTTAAGCTAAGGAGTAATACTCAAGACAAAGAAGTGCATTTCATAATGATGAGATGCTCGAAATAGCAGAACTATACAAACATATGTGCATCTAACACCGGAGCTCCAAAATACAGGAAGCACAAAACTGACAGGAATGAAAGAAGAGTCAGACAAATAAGTCAAGCTGGAGATTTTACTAGTCTTCTCTCCA
>NW_011893602.1:2894-3244 GCF_000151845.1 Pteropus vampyrus
CACAAACACCTCCCTGAGGACAGTTTTCAAATCTCTGCCTCTGTCCTTAATTGTCACCCATCCACTGGCTTTCCATCTCCCTCTGCACCCTGACTCCCCCTCCGTCGCACCCCACCCAGCAGAACCGGGGCTCCGCGAGCCAGCCCCTCACCACCTCCCAGCCCCCGCCATCACCCCTTCATCGCCGATACTCAAAGGCTGGAGTTCGTAAACTGACGTGCAGTGCGTGTTTGTCTCGCCCCAGCTGTGCAGCTGTAAAGACACGCGAGGCCAACCTCGCTCTTCACATCTCAGCGTACTCAAGACTATACTTGCCACGTAAGGGAGCCACAGATATTTTTAAATTAAAA
>NW_011893602.1:4334-5425 GCF_000151845.1 Pteropus vampyrus
CACAAACACCTCCCTGAGGACAGTTTTCAAATCTCTGCCTCTGTCCTTAATTGTCACCCATCCACTGGCTTTCCATCTCCCTCTGCACCCTGACTTCCCCTCCGTTGCACCCCGCCCAGCAGAACCGGGGCTCCGCGAGCCAGCCCCTCACCACCTCCAGCCCCGCCATCACCCCTTCATCGCCGATACTCAAAGGCTGGAGTTCGTAAACTGAGGTGCAGTGCGTGTTTGTCTCGCCCCAGCTGTGCAGCTGTAAAGACACGCGAGGCCAACCTCGCTCTTCACATCTCAGCGTAATCAAGACTGTACTTGCCACGTAAGGGAGCCACAGATATTTTTAAATTAAAACGCCTTACCTTTGTCTGTACGGCCAGTGACTCTGTGACGTGTCCCTTTAAACTGTCTCTTCCATGTACGGCCTCCTTTCCCTCCTGTCCTTCCTGCCACGCCTCTGATGCACCCCGCACTTAAATTACAGCCAGAGTACGGCGACCATGCTGGTCTCCTGCGTATGGACTTGCCTCTCGGTCAAACCCTTAATGCTACATTCGTATTTCATAGCAATCTTCTGGGCCCGAGAAGCCCTTTTCCTATCATTTAGGATGTGGCCTCGCTTGTTCGCTGCAGACCAGGAGTTTTTTCCGCGGGCCTCTCTGGAGTCCCAGTCCTCACTGGCGGGCTTTCCTGTAACGTCCATCCGCCTGCGCCCGCACTACCCACCGCATTCCCATCCTGCGAGGCCCAGATCAATACTCCGTCCATTAGGGGGCTGGCCACCTCTCCCGTCCAGAGCAGTCACTGTCTCTTACTGTTCTCACACACTTTAATATTTCAGACGTGAGCATTTTCTACTTCTAACAAGATTATAAGCTCCTTGAAGTGGAGGGCAGCGCCTTCCAACTCCCAGCACAGGGTTCGGGACTAACACGAACGGATCGCATCCACCTAGAAGGTGTGTGGGTCTAGTGAGCCAGGAGAACAGGGCGGAAACGTTTGGAACGAAGAAGCGTGTTTCCCGGATCCCTCCGCTTCGCTTCTTTCACGTAGGTTTCGCTTATGTTAGAGCCTCAGATAAACGCCCCCGAGTCAAC
>NW_011893603.1:0-529 GCF_000151845.1 Pteropus vampyrus
ATATGGTGACTGGGTTTAGGACTTATGCCTGGGAAACCTAAAGGTTCAAGGGCTGCTCTTGGCCACCTGCTTTGATGGCAGGTGAATCAGTGTTTGTAGGGGCAAAGGATGGTAAAAATTTCCCATGGAGAATCTGGGGACCAACTGGGATTAACTTAGAGTCTTTCCAAAGGAGTGGCCTAGCAGATGCCCAGAGACTGAGGACTGATGAAATGTCAGCTGGAGAGTAACACACTCATGTCAGGGAACAATGACAGATGAGAAAGCCCAGTAATAGGTTTGGAGCAGGATGTCTCCAAAGAACCCACAAAGGTCTTCACAAGAGGAAGAGGCAGCTTCGTATACATGTCAAGCCCAGGGAGACCACCACTGGGGTATGTGACAGTATCAGGCAAGTGAAACCTGTCCTGCTCCATACCTTTCCTTCCCTTTCAGAGGGGAAGAAGTGGCCTGGTAAGTTGGGGAAGAGAAATGAGGCTCTACTGTGGAAAAAGAAGAAAAGCAAGTGAAACATGCCCTTCCCCTTCCT
>NW_011893603.1:5769-11162 GCF_000151845.1 Pteropus vampyrus
CTGAGCAGTGGGGTGTAGCCTTGGGTGGGTGAGGCAGGGCATTCCTGATTGCCACATCTTCTATGAGGGTAAATTGGAATGCGACACTGTTACTGTCAGACCCCAAGAGGCAGAACACAGAGGAACCTAAATATTTTATGGTCAAATTCATCAATAATGGAGACTGAGACTAAATTACATAACTGTCACCTTTCTGTTAAATAATATTTTCTGCGGGGGGGCTAGAAGCGGGGCATTGTGGCCTTTATTGCAAGTCATAAATGATTTAGGCCAGCAAATAAAAGGGATCAGGAGGAGAAGGGAGAGGGGGTTTTCTAGGATCACCTAACTCATCATCTGGGATGACTGGAAGGAATCTGAAAGCTGGGAGGGTCTTGGGGGAGAGGGTGCTGGGCATACCTACAGGAAGGCTTTGGGTGTCGGGATGCACTTTCCAGAGCAAAATAGTGTGGTTAGCGTGCTACCTGAGTCTCACTGTAGTTCTTCCTTTTACATAGAGATGGACAGAGAGAAGCTCAGAAACAATTAGAAATCAGGGGTTATGTCTCTTCATAAAATAGAGAGGTTACTCTGAGTGCAGGTACCTGTCTCCACCATCAGACCAGGAACTCCCTGAGGCAAGAGTTTTTTCTCTCTCATCAGATTGAGGGTTTCCTGAGAGCAGCAGCTATGTCTCCTCCATCAAAATTGGAGCCCCTATAGGTGCTGTGTCTTCCCCCATGGAACTGGTGGGTCTCAGCCCCAAGGCCAGGGCCTATGCCTTTGTCATCAGAGAACACCCTGGGAGCAAGAGTGCTCCCCGTCCATAAGACTTGGGTGTCTTTGAGGGTGAAGGATGTGCCCCTCTGACAAACCTGGGGCTTCCTGATGACCTGGGCATGATCTGAAGTCTGACCTGCTGTCAGATCAGGGGTTCCTGGAGGACAGGCATTCTGTAACCCTGATCAGAGTGGGACCCCGTAGGGAGGAACTGCGTCTCCTCTATTAGACTGGAATTTCCTGAGGTCTTGGCTTATGCCTTCTCCATCAGACGGGGAGCCCCTGAGGGCACATGTGGTGTCTCCCCCTCAGACTGGATGTTCCCTGAGGGGAGTGCCTAAACCCTTTTCCTTACCTTCCTCCTTTGCTCATCGGAGGAGGGAAGGGATGAGGCTAAGTAGGCAGCAGGCAGGCCCTCCCCTCCTCAGAAGGGAGCCTCAGTGGGCATGTGTGCAAACTCACCCTGTACTGTCAGCCCTCAGTGGGAAGGGTGAGGGCTGGGAACGCTGTGCCCGCTAAGTGTATAATTACACAGTACTTGGGGTAATTTTCCTCTTCCTCAAGAAGCGCACGTTGGCCCTGATTTTCCTATCTGTAGATTGTAAGCTCGTAATTAGCAACAAATTACCCACACAAGTGACAAATTTTTGTGCTTTCAAGTAAACAGACAAAATACCCACAGTTCATAAATTGCCTCTTGGTGCAGCAGGCACCTGGCTCCCGGCGATGCCCAGCCTGCCCACACGTGGCAGGGAGAGGGGTGGAGAGCCAGCAGGAAGGCCGAGCCTGTAGTCACAGGGATTAAGGGTAGACTGGCTTGCCTTTAGAATCAGTTCTTCCTGTTCACTGACCAGCCCCAGCAAGTCAGAATCTTTGGTCCAGGTCAGCTTCATGGTCTCTGACATGGGTGTGGAGTGCTAGCCCTGAGGATAAGAAATAGGTCTCCATCCCCCATCTGTCACCTAGGAGCTCACTGAAACCAGTCTTGTGTCTTCTCTCAGCCACTATCACCTCTCTGGGTACCACAGGCCCGCTGAGCACTACCTCTTACTTGCCTTTGAACACAATTCTTAACCTATTTTTATGCCATGGATCATTTGGAGACAGGGCATTTAAGGAAGTGATTAAGGTTAAGTAAGGTCATAAGAGTAGGACCCCAATTTGATAGGACTAATGTCCTAATAAAAAGAGCAAGAGACACCAGATCGCCCCTGCCCTAGCCTGGCCACATGCTCATAAAGGAAAGTTCATGTGAGGACACCGAGAAGACAGCTATCTGCACTCCAGGAAGAGAGGCCTCACCGGAAACCAACCCTGCTGGCACCTTGATCCCAGACTTCCAGCCTCCATAACTGTGAGAAACTAAATGTCTATTGTTTAAACCACTGAGTCTGGAATTCTGTTATGGCATCCTGAGCAGACTAACATGCCAGGTAAGTTCTCTGAGCCTATTTCCTCATTGGTAAAACAAGGGTAACCTTCATGCCTCCACATAGGACTGTAAGGATTAAATGAGACAAGGTATGTAAAATTCTTATCTATGTCCCTAGCATATAAGTGTTCAATTGCTGTACTATTATTAATATTTTAGGATTTGGGTAAGTTAGTTTTTACTCTCTTTGCCCTTCCTCTTCATGTTGGTTCATGTCATTCCCACCACACTTCTAGATTTGACGAACAGTCATTTAACAAGAATCAAATTCCTGTGCTCCCCAATTGTCTTAAGCTCCCAAATACTATCCAATAACTATAATGCCTATACCCTCCTGTAGATGAGATGCCTTGCTACTGGAAGCAACAGGATCTAAGGCTTACACGCCTTGTTACCCTTTCTGATCTTAAGACCTTCATCTTTGAAAGGAAGTTTATAACACTTATCTAATTGTACTAAAAAGGAGTAGTATTTGCAAGATACCTGGCCCAAGCATCTGGTACCTGTGGACACAATGTTAGGAGAGTTGTTATTGTCCCTGGGAATCTGTTACTTTGGTGGCCCTTAATGGAATACATGTCCATGCATCATGGCCTTGTGTATTCCCCTCCCACATTAACCGTGGGCTGGCCTGAGACCTGCCTTAACCAATAGACTATGGTGAAAGTGATATTGGGTCAATTCCTAGCTAAAATCTTAAGAAGGCCTGGCAGCCCTGATGTGCTAGAGTTGGCTCATAGGACTTATAAGAGTTGATGTTAAATTTTCAAGAATTTTATGAGTTCATTGACATCAAGTTTGTAGCTTGAAATTAGTCTTGGTGGAAGTATTTATTTATACCCCCAAATTGACAAATATTACCAATCGGGTCCTTCTCTCCCACTTTTCCTTCCTCCCTCCCTCCCTCCCTCCTTCCCTCCCTCCTTCCCTTCCTTCTTTCCTTCCTTCCTTTCTTCCTTCCTTCCACTTTCCTTCCTATTTCTTTTTCTCCTGTAGAGCCAGTTACCAGCACACCCCTGCCTGGTAGCTTCCACTTTTGAACTTTTGTGAACCCTGAACTAGCACCTAAGTTCAGCTACCCTTCAGGAAAGACCGCCATGAGGAAAAGCCCCATGGCAAGGGAGAGGCCCTGAGACAACATGGAAGAGGACCAAGGGACCTAGAGAAAAGACCCGATTGAGCCATTCCAGACAGCTCCCTGCCTTTTAAGCCTTTCTAGCTGGGGTGTCACCTATGAATGAAGAGGTCATGCGCATTCCAGCCCCAGGAGACATCCCATGGATCAGAAATGAGCTGTCTCTGCTGTGACTGACTTTCTGACCCACAGAATTGTTTTAAAGGTTTGTTGTTTTAAACTATTAAGTTTTGGTGTACTTTAGGACGCATGAATAGATAAAACTGCTGTCTAACCTTAGGCAAGAGGCCAGATGGCTTCATGTCCCTTACCATGGTCTTTTCGTTATGTGGCTTCTCATCCCCTTACCTGGATTCTAGGCCAAAGGAGAGGTGCTCAGCTCTCCTCACCCCACCAGGGGCTGCCTCACTTGCCCCTGAGCCACCCTGATCTTCCAGGGATTCCCAGAGGGTGTCCCCATGCACAACCCTCCCACATCTCAATTAAGAACACAGGGAGATTTGGAGTGAGGAGATCCTGTTAGGGAGGCCCTCTGGGGCGGAGAGAGGAATGAGCCCCCTCCCTTCCCTGTTGACATTTGAAAAGGACAGAATTAGGAGGAAGGTAAATGTTACTCTTCTCTTCTCCTGGGAACTAGGGAAAAGGAAGGCAGATCCAGAGTTCTGATCGTTTCAAGTTCAGTGAGGGTGCTGGGGTGCTGGGCATGAGGTCCCTGCAGGATGAGGGGTTGAGCTGGCTTAGCATCCTGCAACGGAGCTTTCTGGGGCTAATGTGGGGCGAGACTACCCTCTCCATCCTGTTTCAGCACCCCTAAGGCTGGGTAGATCCAGGGGTCCCAATCTGGGTTGATGTCACCAATCTGCGGGATGTTTCCCAATTCCTGACAGCTGCTAATTTCGGGGATTTGTGAGTGAGAAATTGGAAATCTGAGAATTCTTGGAAATTTCCAAAATCATAAATTACTCTGTATTTTTTTATAACACTATATTTACATGTTTTAAATAATGAGTGACCATAAATAATAAACAGTGAGTCCTTTTTCTATAATAAGGTTATGCTAAAAGTTTCAGAGGTCTTTTGTTTTCTTTAAAAAAAAGATAACATATTAAATGCATGGTTGATAATTACTATGAACCAATATATTTTGACAAGATTATTTATTTCAGTAACATGTAAAATTGTTCCCTCATGATATAGACATGATAAAAGGAAATATTAAAATAAAGAAATATTAACACAAAATTAATGACAAATAAGTTATTAAAATTGAAAAATATGAATATTTAATATTTTAAAAATTTCATTCTTAAAGTGAAAATTTTAAAACACACAAAACATTAATTGATTTATCTGACAGTCTTGATCTTTGTTTTTCAACAAACTTTCCAGATATAGAAAAAAATATTTTGTGTTGACATGCTTGAATCATCAAAAAAAAATGTCTAAAGTATCTTTAGACATTAGGGCACACATAACTTCATATATGTTCTTTTCTTTTCTTAAAAAATGAATATACTTTGTCTGCTTGCCCTGATTTTCTTTTTGCCATTGAAATTGATATTGCTTTTGCTCATTCAGATTTTAGGTTGGTTTCTGATTTTGTCTGAGAATTTCACAACATTCCTATTTTCTTCTCTTTGCATTTCTTCCATAGCAAATATTCAAACTCTGGAAAATGCCACTGACCATGACTGGATAGTCCTTGAAGAATACAACATTCAGATCCTAGCAAGGTAACAGCACTACACATAATAAAATTGCCAATTTAAGGGCTAATTTTGCTTGGAATATTGCTCATAGGATTTGTAGAAAGTATACTATGCACATAAACCTATCGATATTTATTTTATTTGCAAGAATGACTCACCATTGGCAGCAGACAGGGCCACAAACATACATCGATGTAATGGCAACAGCTACAAGCAAGACCTACTGATTAGATGGTAAGAGTCTCACCTCTGAGCTCCCAGAGATGTTGATGTCAACCTTCAACTGCATGTATCAGAGTTTCCAGTTCTTGCTTTCAGCTGATCCCCTCAAACCAGTAACACCTTCGTGTGGATTGTA
>NW_011893604.1:0-843 GCF_000151845.1 Pteropus vampyrus
GGGGTGTACAGTTCGCAGAGAGAACCGAGGCCTCTGTGAGTAACCGAAAGCGAAGGCTGCCTGGTCTGATTGACCAGGTGCGCGCAGACGGCGCCGGGGCGCGGAGGGGCGTGCGGGACTCCGCCCAGGCAAGACGGCGACTCTGGGGTAAGTGGCATCTGAATGGTGCCGCGAAGGGCAAGTCAGATTCCAGCACAGCGAGAAGGTGAGCAAAGTTAGCAGAGAAGCTAAAGGCATAAGAACATGGAGAGTATTCTAGAAACGCTGTGATGCCGTTCGAAATAAGTGACTTCCATAAGCGTGGACGTTGCTGACTTTTAGAATTTCTTTGCTGAGTCTGAGCTGCGGTGTCCGGTCCTGGGACTCACAGGAGCCCCGTGTCGTGAGCTTCTTCAGCTCGCAGAGATGGTGGCAGGTGTCGTCTGGTTCTCTGAGGGAAGAAGCCACTGGTGGAGGACGGTGTCAGCGGGACTCGGGCTGGGCCCTGAGGAAGACGGCTCCTAAGAGTTTCTGAGAAAGAGTTTTCTTGACTTGTCACCCAGATTCCTTAGCATGCAATCTGGGATGAATAGCATTTAAATTAAGAAAAAAAAATAGTAAAAGGAGGAGAGAAGGAAAGAAAAGGAAAAATAAGAAAAAATAAAAAAGATATATAGACAAAAAAATCTCAGCCCAGTGAAATGCTTCCCTCAAGGCCCTGGGACCGTGGACACGCTGCTGAGGACAGAGGGGCAAGGAGCTGGGCAGTGCCCCTTCCGGGGCTCCGGGGTGCTCCGGCCGGAGGAGGACTCGCCAGGACTCAGCCCCCTGCCCCCCAAACCTCCCACTCTGTGCCCGTCAAAC
>NW_011893604.1:2433-4284 GCF_000151845.1 Pteropus vampyrus
GGCCCGCAGCTCCGGCGCCATTTCCAAGTGGCTCTGCTTATATTTTTGACTCACTTTATCGTCATAACTCCTGGTTCTGAGATTTGCCTGGGCTTAGCTGGGTGGGCCTCACGGGGTCTCCCATGTCAGGTGCCAGCAGATGGCAGCAGGAGCTGGCGTCGCCCTCACTCCCGCGTGCGGCGCCGCTGTGGGGAAGTCGGGCACACAGCGGCGCTCCTCGGGCGTCTGTCTGCACACGGCGTCCCCGCGTGGCCTCCCTGCACGTCCTCACGCACTGCGGTCTCAGTCGCCTCGCGTGACGTGCGGCTGGCCTCGGAGCGTGCTCCCAGAGACCGAGGGGGCAGCGCACGGCTCCGATGACTGGCTTGGAAGTCGAGCACGTCACTGCCTTCACATGTCACTGCCTCTGCACACCGCGAGTCCGAGGCAAGCCACGGGGTCCGTCTGCTCAGGGCCTGACACTGGCAGGTCTGGGTCACTGGGGGCTATCTCTGGAGAAAGCTACCATGGTTCCAAGTGGCAGTAGGGTTGCGGAGCAGGAGGACTGTCCGTGGAGACACGGCCCTCGGGAGGCGGGGCTGGGGCTGGGCGTCGGAGGGACACGGGCTTGGTCTGGGGAGAGAGCGAGCCCCTGGGGAGACGGCAGATGCTCTCGGAGGGCGTGGCTGACGTCTCGCGTCACCGCCCATCTCCAGCCACGTTCCTCGGGGGGCCAGCGCCTCACCGCGCAGTCCAAGGGAATAGCGGTGACGTAAACAGAAAGCCCGGGTCCCCACCAGGACGCGTGAAAGGCGAGAGGGCATGAGGCACGCGGCAGGGTATTGAAACCGACGGTCCTCGTGGGCCAGGCCCGCGGGGGCCGCGGTGAGCAGCCTACGCGTGACCTGGAAAGGGGCAGATGGGTTTAGGGGAAAACTTATACCAAGAGCCCGAATCCCGCAACTTCTGCCTTCGTCACAAAGTGTACCTCCTGACACGCGATGTGGGTGATGGTCTGGCCGGACACCAGCGGGTGCGATTCGAGGACGGGAGAGACTGTCGTGTCCCAAACGCCGTCCTCTGCAGTACGCCCGAGCGTCTTCACTCCATCGCCGGTTTATCCTTCTCGGGTAGGATGTCTCGTCCCCTGGGATCCCTTATCACAGAGGAAATACTCTGAGAGAGGTACTCCATTAAGATATCATCAATTACTAACAACGTATCATACTCTCGAGATTACTTTTCAACAGTAATAGTCAAAATATTCTAGGTTATGTAGTGCTTAAAATATTCCCACAATCCCAGTTCTTTTCAGTACAACAAAACATACTCGCTAATACGAAGTCCTGGCGTGTCCGGGCTGCTGTCCGGGGCAGGCGCCCCACATGCTGGCCCAGCCCTCCGGTGGCTTTGATCCCGAGGCACCTCCACACCAACACGGGCGCCACGGCCCCCAGGGCAGGAGCAGGCGGGCGGGTCAGGCGCTGGCCATTAAGCGATCCTGCGAGAAAGAGACGCGGGTCACCTCCAGTCACGTCATCGGGCAAAGTCAGCCGCCGGCCACATCCAGCTCCAAGGGAAGCAGGAAACGGAGCCTCCGCGTGTCCAGAGGAGGAGTGTGGTATCGCCAGATGCGATGCGCACGCATTCGCTCAAAGAGAAGATTCGGGGAAGAAAGAAATTAGCCTGCAACTGAAAAACACCTGCTAGTGAAGCGGAGGGGGCGCTTAGGTGCTGAGTCCGAGGCAGACCTGAGGGCTTGTCACTCTGGGTTTCCGGAGACGTAGATGCACAGGGTGGCTGGCACCAAGCGCCTAGGGGAGGAGGTGTCAAGATGAGAAAGAGGGGTCCCCAAAGGCGAGAGAGGAGCAC
>NW_011893604.1:6194-7662 GCF_000151845.1 Pteropus vampyrus
CGGGCGAGCAGCCTGCACCAGCCAAAGAGAATCTAGAAGGTCACTGGAAGGCAGGTCCCCCAAGCCTGTTAGGGCCTCGGCACCTGCCCTCTCGCTGGCCAGCAGTGAGACTGTGGCTCGTTTCACTGGCCTCTGCTTTTAAATCTCCCACAAAGGTTGCAGCCAGCCACGACCTCACAGATGCGTGGACAGATGGGACCTTCCGCGGCAGACCCGTCGGCGTGAGGGGCGGACTGCGTGCGGTGCCTCCGCCCCAGCATCTTGGCACGCACGGGGTCCAGCCGGCGCCGCCAGGGGCCAGTCCTCGCAGGCTTCGCCGAGGGCATGCCGGCGGCTCCGGCCTGCAGGAGCGCGCCACACAGCTACGGTCTCCCCGGCACCGAGGGCCCTGGCAGGAGCTGGCCGTCTCCCTAAGGAGCTGGACAGTCGATGTCCCTACAGTCGGTCCTGAGATGAGATGAGGAGCCGGCCCCGGGGGGCCAAGGACCCGCCTTCTGTCCTCCGTCCACACATCCCGGAGCTTCCTCCGGGGTCCCAGTGGGCCGGGGCCCTGTCGCTCGCAACGGCGATCGCAGTCCTGGCCCTTCTAAGGGCTCACGTCCCCCCACGTCTCGCTTCCCTGGTCCTTCCTTCTTGTCCTCTGAGGCCGTAGCCTAAGGAAACCACCTGGAAACGGGTTTGCGATCCGGGCGCGTGTTCGGCAAAGCGCAGGTTCCCGCGCTCGCCCCGGACTGCTAAGTCCGGGTCCCACGTGAAAGAAAGAAACATTTATGCCATCGTCATGGGGGCCGAAATATGTCCAGCTAATAAGCGCCATTCTAATATGACTAATGTTCTAACGTGACTTCCGTTCTGCTTATTTCCGTCTCGATAGACCTTTCTGTCTCACTCTCTGCTTTAAGGGTTCTCTTCCAGTGTTTTTCCCCCTCGTTTAAATTCTAGACAGGAAGACTTTTTGATTCAAGTCATCCTTTTATACCGGATCGCTCACAACCTGGACGCAGACTGATCTCGTGGAAGCGTATGACGGGATGAACTAACCCCTTCCAGAAGCGGGGCGGTCCTTATGTGGATAAACACGAGTCTGTTCCTTCACGTGGCCCCCAGTGGGGATGGTGAGCCCGCTCAGCCTCGTGACTGCTGGGGTGACGTAGTCCCCCAAGACTCCACATGCCCCCCAGACAGCTCCTGTTCCCATCGCGTCACCTTCATTTCCGGCACCTCCCATATCCACCAGGCTTTGGATGATAACGCGGGTGTCTGCGATAGCTTCCCTTCGGCCAGTCTCATCATGGTTTTACTCAGCTTTCCGACCCGGCCACGTGAAGCTTTCCACGGCGGTCATTGTCCTCCCCCGTTCACGTATCTACTGTAGACTTGCCTGTCCCTCGGCTCCAGACCACTGAGCCTGATGCGTAAAGACACCCGTAAGCTACTTCCTGGGACATGTGCTTCTGTGGGGCGAGGC
>NW_011893605.1:0-1628 GCF_000151845.1 Pteropus vampyrus
AGGATACGACCATCATGCCCTTGGTCGAAATCGGCACCCTCGACATCCCGGACAGCAGGATGGAAAAAGGGAAGCAGGCGAGGGAGAAAGCAGCAGGCACGAACCGTCCGTTAAAGAAGGTCCCCAGAAGTTGTCATCCGCGCTGCCACGTGGCTCGCCCCGGCCACGAGGCGGGCTGGAAAACGCCAGCCTCGTTCTGGGCGTCCACTTGCCCAGCCAAACACTCTGCCGGCATGAAAGCCAGAGAAACCGGGTCGTGCAGACAACCAGCCCCCCGGCCGAGGGCCAAAAACAGAAATTATGAGAAAGCAGAAGGCCGCCCGCATCCCGGTTTTGCTCAGGAAGTGGAAGCTCGTTCATGGGGAGAAGGAATAGGCCGGTCGGGAGGTTGGGGTGAAGAGGGAGGCTTAGCATCGGCTCCGCCATAGTGGGAGGGATGGAGGTTTGAGTCTCACAAGCGGCAGAGCCAGTATCCGGTTCAAACACAGACTCCTGGGGCATCCCGGGGAGCTCAGGCGGATGCCCGGACTGCGTCAGCACCGGCGAAGAGCTCCACGGTCACGCTCGCACCAGAAGACAATCCAGAAGCAGTGAGAAGCACCCCTGGGCCCTGGCGAGGACAAGGCCTGGGAGGTCAAGCGGGACACATGCAGTGGCACCGTGAGGCAGAGGGGGCATCGGTGACTCTGGTGCCCCAAGGACTGAGAGCCGGGCCCCTCGCTCGTGCGTAGGGCACAGCATAAGGCGTAGAGATTTCGTATCTCTTCGGGGATTGGCGGGGAATGTCCCTAAACATGCCTGCGATGCAATGTCTCGACGCTCTGGCGAGTGGGGTTCTAGAGCCCGACGCAATTTGATTTAAAACAGAGAGAGCATTTTGGCATCGGTTGCGTGTGAATGACACCGAGCAAGTCCACAGCCGCTCATTTTCATGATTGTCACAGTCGCAGAGATCTTACAAGGTCGGTGTCATTTTCTGTGTATTACAGCTGAAGAAGCTGAGGTTCTGAGAGGTTAAATCACTGTTACAAAAAAAAAAAAAAAATGGTTTGGCGGGGCCGCGACGCACGCCCAAAGTTTTCTGATTTCAAAGCCGACACCATCGACCTGCGGTATGTCACAGGTAAAGCAAGAACAAACTTGTAAAGTCACCAGCTCCACAATACCGTCAATAGCCATTGGGATTCCGTCTAGACATAGGCCAGCATGGCGGGGGGCAGGCGGCGAAAGCAAAATGATAATGATAATAATCAATTTGTTGGTTCACAACTCAAGGAAATCCAGGCATCATCTGACATCCCTTATGGCTGGATCCAGGCTGTCTCTCCCCGAACCTCGAGTCTCCTTCCCATGGTGTTGGTTCCAACTTTAAGTGTGCCATCTCCTCGTGGTGACAGGATGGTGGCCGGCCACTCCAGGCTCATACTGGACTAGAGCAGTCGCCCCAGAAGACATGAAAATACCTTTTTCTTCAATAGTTTCATCAAAAGTGCCAGGATTGTTCTCTGTGGACTTCATGAAGTCACACGCCCGTCCCTGAACTAGACACCGAGGCAGCCAGACGAGCTGCCGAGGTCAGCAGATCAGGCCCGGCCAGGTCTGCACCCAGCCAGGTGAAGTTATACGAG
>NW_011893605.1:4083-5254 GCF_000151845.1 Pteropus vampyrus
AGCTGAATGGGGATGGGGCAGCAGAGTTCGTGTGGGTGTCCACAGCCCACCCTTCCCCCTTGCCCAAGTCTCGTCGTTTCCTAGGGCTGCTGTAAAAAAGTCCCACCGACCAGGTGGCTCACTCCTGACATTTATTTTCTTCCAGTTTTAGAGGCCAGACGTCTGAGATGGAGGTGTGGGGAGGACCGGTTTCTTCTCTGGCCTGGAGATGGTTGTCTTCCACGTTCTGCTCTGCACTTGTCTGCGTCCAAATCTCTTCTAACGAGGACATCCGTTATATTGGAAGAGGGCCCACGGTAATGACCTCGCTTAATTACCTCTGTAGAGACCCTTCAGAAGGACTAGAGGAGGGGACTTTAACATACGAATTTGGGGGAGGGGGGATGGGATCAGTCCGTCCCCTAACACGAGGAGTACCCCGTGATCGCCAGTGCAAGTCTTGCCCACCCCTCTCATGGTGCCTGGGAGATTCGAACATTCCTGGCCCTGGAGGCGGGAGGCAGGAGCATCGTGTCTGGCTGGAGGCGGGAGGCAGGAGGCAGGAGCATCGTGTCTGGCTGGAGGCGGGAGGCAGGAGGCAGGAGCATCCTGTCTGGCCGCAGCGCAGGGGACAGGGAGAGAGGAAGGGCGGGGCAGTGCCCGGGCCTGTGCTGGGGGCGGCGCTCTGGGGCCACGCGGACAGGGACAGAGGGGAGGCGACCGGGCAGGAGCCTCAGGGCACTCTGTACCCCCACTCATCGCTTCTGAGAACTGTGAACGGAGTCATCTTGCTCCCCATCTGGGTGTCATATGTAAAAATCAACAAGGCGTGTCCAGGGCACGTAACGAAAAGGACTGCATTCGACACAACGCGTGCTGGGGTTCGCGTCCGGCGACGGCTGTGTCGCTCACCGGTCCATCGGCGAGTCCTTTACCTTGAGGTCAGCGCCCAGGTTGGAGGACAAACGCACATCTTTAACGATCGGGATCCCTCGCTCGCGTCACGGGAGTCACGTGGGGAGCTGAGGGTGACCGTGGACGCGAAGGTCCCCCCGCCCCACCCCCGGTCTCATGCGCTCTCGCGGCCGAGCGGGGCAGCAGGGGCGGCTGGGCGCTGACACTGTGCCACTCTCTCCCTCCCTGTCCCCTTCTCTGGCTGGACTGTTTTTCTTAGACCTCAACTCCCCTCCAA
>NW_011893605.1:5926-6682 GCF_000151845.1 Pteropus vampyrus
GGGCTCGCGCGCGGAGTCTGGGAAGCAGAAATGACAAGGATGTGGGTGATCGTCGGCTGTGACAGGTAGAGAGGAGGGAGGAATCTGGGGTGACGTGCAGATAGTAAGCGTATATGACTGGGTGAATTTCGCCGTCAATCAAAGTCGGTGACGTCATCGAAGGAAGTGGATTCAGGAAACTTCGCTCTCTCGGTTTTCACATTTCCTCTTGGACATTCCCTCACTGCAAGAATGTCTACACCTTCCGGTGGTGGAACACCTTGTTCGTCCACGAGGATCTGTACCCTGCTTTCTCTTGCGATGCTCTGCACTAGGTAAAGTATAATCACCACCTATTGTCCCTGGGCCGGGCAGCCAGGAAACCTGTTCTGACCCACAGAACGTGAGCAGATGTGACACACGCCACACCCAAGCAGGAGCTGGAAACCCACCGCCGTGGTTTCGTCTGCCCCTCTTGAGCATCTGTCACCGACCACGATGGTGGCATGGCCCAGGAGGTGGCCGGGTCACTCTGGCCTGTGGGGAGCCATGGGCGACCTGTAGCTCTGATATAACGTAAGCCAGAGCCTTCCACCTCTGAAAAAGCTGAATATGACACTTCTGAATATGACTTCCGCTCACCACCCGCAATCTGCTTCCTCGTCCGAAATGGTTTTGTTTTTCAAGGCTGTGTCACCACCTCAGATCGCAGCATTACTTGGGGGTTCAAGTGCTTTTCCCCGTTTCCAACCATACAGATTAGACAGTCAAGTTCAA
>NW_011893606.1:0-1923 GCF_000151845.1 Pteropus vampyrus
TGTTGAAGATCATTAGTTATCAAGGAAATGAAAATTACAGTGAGTCATTACTCTATATTCCTATGAAAATGGTTAAAATAAAAATTAGTGATAATACCAAATATTAGGTGAAATACAGAGAAACTCTATCATGTACATCGCTAAGGGAGTGCAAAATGGCACTGCCACCCTGGAAAACAGATTAGCAGTTTAAGCAAACTAAACATGCAATCATTACACAAGCCAGCAACTGCACTCACATAAAAGTTTGTATATGATGTTTACTGTCACTTTATTTGTATTATCCCCAAATTGGAAGCAATACAATTATTTTTCTCACAGATGAATCGTTAAACAAATTGTGGTCTACCTATACCATAAAATCGTACTCAGCAGTAAATAGGAGCAAACTATTGTGACACAAGACAACCTGAAAATCCAGAAAATCATGCTGATTGAATAAAGCCAGTCCCTATACCATTTTATTTATATAAAATTCTTGAAATGACAAAGTTGTATAAGCAGAGGACAGATTCGTAATTGCCAGGAGTTACGGATAGATGGGGAAGGGGTGGCAGTGAGTGTGGCGACAACAGACAACCTGAGAGAGGTGGGGATGTTCTCTACCTTGACAGTATCAGTGTCACGCCCCGGGCTGTGATATTGTAGTCTAGTTTTGCTATAAGTTACCACGGAGAAAAACTGGGCCAAAGGTATACTGGGTATATTTAGTTTAAATTCAAGTTAAGAGGTAAAAAAAATAAATGTTCAGACAAAGCCAAGTCTAAAAAGAAAATCAAAGAATAAATTTATAATATGTAATAATAAATGTTAATTTATGTTATTTAATCAAAGTTAAATTATATTACTTCCTCTAATTTTAAAATCTGATTTGCAGATTTATGAAATGCTCTATGATTTTAGAATTTTTAGTCCTCCTGGAATTTGAGAAGGCAAAATTTAAGATTCTACTTTTAATTGATCCTGAATAAATTTTTTCTTGAAAGACTCAGATTCTGATATCACTATATATCTAACAACTTAAATGGCATTTTAAGGCTATTTTATTCAATATAACATATTATTTTCTCTTTTGTTATTACATAAATGATGATTATCATTAATTGGCTTAAAATAATAAAGTACCCTTTCTAAATTTATCTACGCAATGTATATTTTTAACAGCTGTATTAACTGTTAATCCTTTTCACTATATAATTATTTTTAAGTGCTTGTATTTTTCAAATTTGAAATTAGTAGTTTCAAAGTTTAGCTGATTATTGTAACTTTTTATTATTATAATAAATCTTGATTCTTCAACTGATTGATGAATTATCCACAGATAATTCACAGTTTCACTACAAGTTACATCTAGATTTGTCATCTATGTATGATAGTGAATATAGATATTAACAATAATTTGAATTATAGTTTTTGTTCATAATAACTAATATAATCGTTATCTCAGTGAAGAGATATAAACTACGTGATCCTCGAAAAAATGCAAGAATCAGAGGTGAAGTGGAGATAAAATACAAACCAAGTAGAAAAATGTGTTCAAATATCAAGACTGAAACTAATACATTACATTTATATTAACTCATGTACCATTAGGCCTCTGCAAGCTTCACATTTACAAAAATGACTATTAGTCTCAGGAGAAACCAAGAGAGCACACACACTGAGAAAATATTAGCAAAAAACGGAGAAAAAAAACATAGGTTATGGAACTTGAAAAGACCACGTCTAGTAGCTTCTCAGTTCTGCAGGTGGCTACCCTCCCAACAATGAAGCAATGAGGCCTCTCGCCCTATTGTAATTAGAAAAAACAAAGAAGTTTTACTAAGAAAGCAATTCCTGATCTTCTACACACACACACACACACACACACACACACACACACACACACACTCCATCTCTCACTCCATGTTATCAGTTTTGTAA
>NW_011893606.1:5291-5846 GCF_000151845.1 Pteropus vampyrus
ACTATGATGTACACATAAAAATAATAAGATACTGTATGTCAATTATATGTCAATTAAAAAAATATTGCATGTCTTCTAAGAAGTAGAGTTGGAAGTTGAAAATATGGGCACTTCCAAATGAACACCTGCTCATATAATCACTAGCATCCACTGTTGTGGCAATGGAAATCCAACAAAAAAGTGTTAAGTAGAATAATTAGAGTAATCCTCATTAGCGTGTTCCCAGCACCTTCGTGGTTAACCTCACCACTTCCTCCTCCTTCTGTCAGAAGCTCACTGATTTTAAGTACAACATAGATCTCCCACCCAGAAGCTTTTGACAACCATCACTTGGGCTACATGCATCAAAACTAGAGTTGGCTTTTTGTGTCAAGTGCTGCTATGGCTTTCCAATGCCCTCCAACCAACATACCCAGCCTTACTGCTCCTCCCTGATCTCTTCTCCATCAGCAGTCAGAATCACCTCCTTGAGTAGCAGCAGCAAGCCTGATCAGGTCCCACCATGCTCAGACCCTGAAAGCACCTTGCCCTTGTGCTGAGTGAAACTTACATCCT
>NW_011893606.1:7121-9524 GCF_000151845.1 Pteropus vampyrus
CACCTCCTTGAGTAGCAGCAGCAAGCCTGATCAGGTCCCACCATGCTCAGACCCTGAAAGCACCTTGCCCTTGTGCTGAGTGAAACTTACATCCTTCGCTCTCGTCTAAGCTCCATGTAATCGGCCAGTCTATTGACTGACTCCAGCCTGATTTCTTGCTCATCTCCTTTCACTCATTAAGCTCCAGAAATATCAGTCTTCTCTCTATTGTTTAAACATCAATTTTTTTTTCTGGTTTATTTTCATTACGCATGTTCTTCCTTTACCTGAAATACTAACCTGCTTCCCCTGCTCACCACATTTTCCTCCTCACACCCACACGGACCTCAACACAGTTTTCCCCCCAGGGACATTGTTATATTACTGGCTAGTATGTCTATCTGCCTGTCTTTCTCTCACACACACACACGCATACACACACAATATGTATTTTTTAAAATGTTATCCTAACAAAATAGTTACTAGATTTAAACAGAATAGTTACTAAATGATCATTTATGATTAATTACCGGCTTTCCTTTTCACTCCGTTCTTGACTAATCTCCATGAGAACAGGAGTCACATATTAATTTTGGTCACTACTTAGTCACCATCGTATAGCACTCTCCTTGACACCAAATACATATTCAGTAAGCCAGACATAGTTTTTACTCCCATACTGTGTTAGGCTTTAATAGAAGAACTAGTTCAAAATAGAATTTTATGAATTCCAGGCAACATTTGCTTCACTGTGCAAGAAAGCTTATGTGTGCTACATAAAAGTGGACAGTTTAAATGTCATCATAAACACTACTACGTGTTCAAAGATGAACTCTCGCTGCCCCTACCTGAATCTGCAGTTAATGTTGAAAGCAGATTACAAACTATGAAATTTATATTAGTTGAGATGAAAGGGGTGAATAGGAGAAAGAGCTTTAGGCTAGCAGTGCAAAAATTGCTATTAAGGATTTTTTAAAAATCTTCCAAATGTAATTAAAATCATCTTGTATAACAGAAGGTCAATGACCCAAAGGAAAATAAAATGTTCACGTGGACGATTTACAGATAGTCTTATGATGTGGTTATCAATAAATATACAAATTAAGAACAATAAAATCCAGGTCGAGAAAGTTAAAGGAAAAGGTTTTAAAAAGTACTATTTTCTGAGACCTGAAAAATTACACGTACATGAGCAGCAGGAAGGTTTGCTCTGTAAGATCTTATTCCTGCTCTTTTTTATTGCCCGTTGCTAAGATGGCACCAGGTCAAAACAATGAGATACTCTGCTGATAGTGGTGTTATAAATACATAGATTTATTGATAGAATTATGACACCGCTGAAGCTTTTCAATTAGTATTAAAGTCATTAAGTAGGCAGAGAATATATGGATAGTGGCACTTTATTCAATTATACTTATAAAGATGTATTACTGCAGATGATAAGCAGTAATAGAAACACTTGTATATAACGGTACTTAAATGAAATACCAATAAAATGCTGCTTCTTCTTCCCCTTCTCAAACAATAGAGCTGATAGAGTTTTGCTGCTCCCACAACTAAATCTTTAGGGTTGGATCTGTTCTCTGAGTGTTCTTGGCTTCCTGCAGAATTTGCAAGGAATTGAGTTTTGCAGTATTCGCAAAGTTATGCAAAGCTCTTCCTGCAGACTTTGCGTGACTTGTTATTTCATGTTTCAATTATATATGCAAATATCAGTCCATCCAAGAGATTTTTCTCTGACTACGATGCCAAAAATGTCTCCCCACTTCGCTAACATTTACTCGCTACCCCACGGTTTTGGACTCAGGGGTAAAAGTGTCCTGGTTTGTGGGATTTGCCAATTCAACTGTCACACAGTGGAGGCAAGTGTTGCGTAAGATTCAATTGCTGGTAACAAAAGAAATCTCAGTAAATTCAGCAGAGTATTTTTTCTTAGAATATGACAGCAATATTAATAATAAAAACACGTAATGGACACAGTGAGGGCCAGCGTCCCAGTAGCTTGGCTTATGAAATCTTAAAGATAGGTGAATAGCAGAGATTCAGAAGGGCAGGTTACTAGCCAGGGAATGCGTGCCTAATAGCAGGTGGCATGGTAGGAGAGTATTTGTTACTCAGGCAACAGTTCAGGGTAGCTAGTGAGGGAACTAGAGCATACTTCCAAGGCCATCTCGGATTTCCACAGGGCCTCCTAAGGGAGGCTCCAGGGCCAGGAATACAAATATGTACATGAACACAGCTGGGCCTTTGGGTCCCTGAGTCCTCTACTGCAGCTTCCTCCAGGAAGATATAATACACCAGATGTCCATCAAGCGCAGTGTGGAGTGGGCAGCTTTCCCTGTGAGGTCCACTGTTAAAGTTTCTGTAATTGCCTGTTGTGCAGCCTGAAGGATCACATTTAGGATTTTGGCCAGGAGTTCAACT
>NW_011893607.1:0-367 GCF_000151845.1 Pteropus vampyrus
CATATATACACACATATATATGCATACATACATATATATGTACATATATACACATACATACATATATGTATATATATACACACATACATATATATGTGTATATGTATACACAACGCGCAAATACAACGGATGAAAGTCAAATGGTACAAATATATGTGTGTATATATATATATACACAGTAAAAACTCTGGTTCTCACCCCGTGTCCTAGTCTAGTTGCCCTCTTCAGAGGCCACCACAGTGCACTTTCTCCGAGTTCAAGAGTTTACAGTGAGTCCATCTGGGGCATAGTTATGAGAACCTATTTGGATAACTGGAGGCATAGAAGGTCTCCAATTCGATTTGACAATTCTTGCGTTAAATATTAT
>NW_011893607.1:3802-4652 GCF_000151845.1 Pteropus vampyrus
TGTGCCAGCCACATGTAGGATGGATTGAAGGAGGTGAGGCCAGAGTCCTTCTGATTTCCAAGAAATTGAAGAAATTAGGAGACCCTGAACTGGGCATAGAGATAGAAGAGAAATCGAAAAGAGAGGCTCTCCAGATTTGGTAACTGGTTGGATGTGGTGATAAGGGTAAACAGGTTTCTGGCTTGGGGACTGGATGGATGGAGTGTGAGGCAATATAAAGACATGGGAGGAGGAGCTAGTCTGGAGTGAATAGAAGCATGAGTTTTAGAACATTTGACTCCTGGTTTTATCACTTATTAGCTGTGTGATCAAGAATAACCCCCTAAACCTCCATGTAAAATTAGGAAAAGTATTATCTACTTTATAGGCAGATCATACACGGCCAATATATATGAAAGTGCTTAATAAACTTGAAAAACTGTTAGTTGTGTATGTATGTCCCCTATGCTCCTACCCCCAGCATGTTCATGTGGAAGTGATTTTGAGAGTGCTAAAAGGCATCAATCTCAAATGTCTCCTACCTCAAAAGTCCCTCCAGCTGAATCCTTGTATTATAAATACCCATTTAATTTTCTTGCACCAGATTGTAAGTTTCCTAAGGATAAGGCATGGGTCTTGTTGGATCTTTTATCCCTGGCCTCTAGCAAGTGCCTGGCATATTATAGGCTCCCATTAAATGTTGATTCAAGGAATGAAAGCCTTTTATCTTCTGGTATCCTTTTTCTGAATAATAGCTTTATTGATATCTAACTCATATACCATGCAACTCGCCTATTTAAAGTGTACAGTGTAGTGGTTTTTAATATAGTCACAGAATTGTGCAACCATCACTACAAAAAAAAATTTTAGA
>NW_011893607.1:8452-10841 GCF_000151845.1 Pteropus vampyrus
AGAAGAATACAATGACTGAAGGACTGAAGAATTCAACAGAGAGATTCAACAACAGATTTGACTAAGCAGAAAAAAATCAGTGAGCTAGAACAGCAGTTTCCAACCTTTTTGGCACCAGGGGCCAGTCCTCCTATGAGAATCTAATGCCTGATGATCTGAGGTGGAGCTGAGGCGGTGATGCTAATGCTGGGGAGCAGCTGCAAATACAGATGAAGCTTCTCTTGCTGGCCCACTGCTCACCTCCTGCTTTGCAGCCTAGTTCCTAATAGGCCATGGGTACCGGTCCTTGGCCTTGGGGTTGGGGACCCTTGAGCTTAAAGACAGATTAATTTGTAATAGCCTGCTGAAATGTGAAAGGGTTAAAGGATAATTAAAACCTGAAACTGAACAAAAGAAGTCTATACCTTAGGCCTAGTTTCTGGAACCCCTAACTACATTCTGTTAATCATAAAACTTGTAACAATGAGCTCATACACTAACTGCCAATTTTAGCCTGTGTAACCCTGCTTGCTTGCATGGCATGGAAAATAATCAATTGTATATAAGCTGAAAATTACTATTTGGCCATCACCCATGAGAACACTGGCTATTGCCCATGGGAACATAGGCGATCACCCATAGGAACATAACATTCTAACAACAAGCTTTCTGCTTCTGTACTCCCTGCTTGCACACCTGACCAGTGGGTTGACAGGTAGTGAATAGGAGAGAAATAGACCTTTGCGTTTAAGATAGAACGAAGAATGGGTTTTAGGGCTTAAAAACCTTGTATCTTGGCATTTCGCGGCTGCTCCTTTGTACAGGACAGCCGCCGGCTAATAAACAGCCTTTGAGAGCATACTTGGTTTGGTCTATTCTATACAGGCCACAACAAATTGAAATTATCCAGTCAAAGGAGCAAAGAGAAAAAGAAATGAGAAGGAATGAAGAAAGCCTATGGGACACCATTATGAGAAACAATGTGTGTACCATTGGAGTCTCAGAAGGAGAAGGGAGGGAGGTGAGGTAGAAAGCTAATTTAAAGAAGTAATGGCTGGGTCTATGACCATGCCACCCTGAACACCTCCGATCTTGTTTGATCTCGGAAACTAACCAGGGTCAGGCCTGGTTAGTACTTGGATAGGAGACCACCTAGGAATACCAGGTGCTGTAGGCTTTAAAAAAAAAAAAAAAGTAATGGCTGAGAACTTCTCAAAGTTCTTGGGAGAGATTTGGACATCCAAGTTAATGGAGCTATTAGGTCACCCAAAATTTCAATCTAAAATGTTCTTCTTTGAGACAAATTATAATAAAACTGTCTAAAATCAAAGACAAATCATTTTAAAATCAGCAAGAAAAAAATTCTCTTATACAAGGGAACTCCCATAAGGCTATCAGTGGATTTCTCAACAAAGCCCCTGCAGACCAGTAGAGAATGGGATGACATATTTATCCATTTCTCAGTTGATGAACAGAATATTCCTTTTAGAATGAATTATTTATCCAAAGGGAAGCAAGAAAAACATCACATCAGCATGGATTAGGGGGATAGAACACAGGATAAATGTACTTTGATGTGAAAGAGAGAGAACAAGACCCAGAATATATTATACTCCCTCCTTTTCCTCCCTCTTCCATTCACCCCAAACAAGAGCAGATCTGGGAGACAAGTGAAGGGCTGACCAGCAAAGCATGGTCACATTGCTTAGTGGACACTTACCAGTCCCATCAGCCTGGTGGTTTGCGAAAACCTCAAGACTATAGCCAAACACCACCTCCTAGGAGCTTACTCTGTCCTCTGGCAGTTTTTAGTTCTATTTTCATTCTCCCACAGAATACTGAACTTGCATTCATTGTACTTTTTTCACAGTATTGTAATGGTGAGTAGAGGAAAGAGCATGAAGTTTGAAATCAGACTACTAAGTCCTAGTTCCACCACTTACTACCTGGTGACAATGAAGAAGTTACCTGTTTGTAGGCCTCAGGGTTATTGTGAAAATTAAATAAGGTAAAATGGAGGAAATGTCTGTGATATAGAAAGGGCTTAATCATTTGGTGAATTTGACACTCCTGAAATTATATTTACCTATATAAAATCTCAGGGCATTTACTTGAAATTTCATGAAGCAAACAATATAAAATGAGTTGCGAAGTTCTGAGAACCCCAGAGCCACCCAACTCCTTGTTGGCGTTGCATTACTAGGTCTATGGCCTTGCCCTGCCAAAACTGGCATTTCCGTTTTGCATTAACACTGCTCCTTTCTCACTTTTGCTAGTTTCAGAATGATGGCTTGCGGATAATTGTCAAAGTCCCCAGAAAGTGCCGAGACTATAGCGGCATCCACTTTCCTTTTACGATGCACACATACTCTAACACGTGAATCGGCATTTTCTGTTTCTTCATTTTTGT
>NW_011893608.1:0-1980 GCF_000151845.1 Pteropus vampyrus
TATGAATATTGGAGTGCATAGATCTTTACAAATTATTGTTTTGGCTATTTTTGGATAAATACCCATACTTTCAATCCTTTGATTATGATGGGGCCACCCAGATAATTCCTTTATCTTGAGATCAGTTGACTAGAACCTTAATTCTAGCTGCCATCTTAATTCCTCCTTGCCCTGTATAATATATTCACAGGTTCCGGGGATTAGAATGTGCATATGTTTAGGCATTATTCTGCCTATCACAGAGCACATCTCAAGTGCAAAGTGCCTAGACCCTGGGGAGGTGGCGCCCCCAAGAAAGAAAGGCTGGAGTTAGTGGTCGTAACCTTCATATCACTTCCTTTCCGCCTCATCTGTCTTCTTGCTCCTGAGATCTGAAATAATCTAGGGCGGGGATATCCTCTTTCTGATGGACACTGAGCACAGAAGTTGAGCTAGGTGCTCTTCTGATCCCATAATATGGCAGGGGAGTGGTTCCTCCCCCCAAGCCCTTTCTCCAAAAGAGGCACAATTTCAGCATTTTTGAAGCAATGTGTGAATATGACAAGATGTTAAAGAAGATAGTGAGAATGCCAGAAATCACTCAGAGGGATGGCAGTAAATGCCTTTGGGGGTGTTGCTTCCTCACTGATGAAAATGCAGGCCCGTCCCCACTCCAAGCTCCCCCAAAGGCTGTGTCCACTATACTGTAGGATGTGGCTGAATGGATGAGAATGTTCTAGGAGAGCAAGTGCTGCACAGACAGCTCTCTAGAGCAGGGGAGCAGACTGACCTAGTGAACAGCAGAACTTAGGATCCTCAGGTGGTGGCAGGTCTGGGACTGGGCCTCTTGCCACCTGCAATATGAGTAACACCAGCCTCAAACATTGTTATAGAAAATAACTCTATAAAGCACTTGTCCATGCCAGTAAAGCTCTCTCCCTGGCCCTGACATCACCACTTCTATGGCAACCAGTGCACTTCAAAGAGCAAAGTGTGGGAGACTGAAAAACAGAATCAAAACTGAAGGCACTAAGGAGTGCCAAATGAGGGAACTGGCCAGAAAGTCACATAAAAGTTCAGAGGTTGGCATCAAGAAGGTCTGGAGAAAGAAAGAGAGATGTGACAGGCATCTCTAAGCCCAAACCAGGGTCCTAAAACCATGGTGAAGTGTTCAGCACAGCAGTCTGTTGTTGTGGTTTGTTTGTTTTCTGTTCTGTGGTAAGAATTGGTGAGAATCTCCACTCTGGCCATGTAGAGAACAGCAATTTCAATGAAAAAGTGTCCAAAAAATAAACATCATTTTGTTAGTGCACGAGGTCTAAATAACCACAGTTGTCCCTCAAAGAAGTGAAAAGAGGCACTGGGAAGAGTAGGTGGTACGTACTTAAGTCCTTCTTAGAAACATTAGTGGATGTGACATTACCAAACAATAACTGTAAGACACCATCTTAGTCTGCTCCAGCTGCTATAACAGAATACCATAGACTGGGTGGCTTAAACAGCAGACATTATTTCTCACAGATGTGGAGACTGAAAGTCCAAGGTCAAGGCGCCAGCAGATTCAGTTCCTAGTGAGGGCTCTCTTTTTGGCTTGCAGATGGTTGCCTTCTCACCGTGTCCTCGCATAGTAGAGAAAGGCAACTCTCATGCTTCCTCCTTTTCTTTTAAAGGCACTAATCCCATCATGGGGACCCCACCCTCATGACCTCATCTAAACCTAATCATCCCCAAAGGCCTCACTTTCTAATACTATCATATTTGGGTTTAGGGCTACAACATATAAATTTTGGAGGGACACAAACATTCAGTCTGTAACAGGCACTGTGTCCACCATTTGATTTTCCTCTGTAGGGAGAGTGTGCCTCATCACTCATTCATTATTACTTGGGCTAAATTCACCTAATCTGTTCCAATCTGAAGGTAAAAAATCATGGGGAGAGGGAGATGCAGAATTTGCTATTCTAAGAGCAACCAGATGTAGAAAATTACAGATGCCACAGG
>NW_011893608.1:5045-7119 GCF_000151845.1 Pteropus vampyrus
GAGTGTATTTTCTGAATGTAAGATGAATTATGTAACCTGGAGCAAAATATTCAATGAGGAAATGAATAGAGGAAGGAACATGAGGATATAGAATATACTGAACTGGCCAATAAATCTTATTTATTTAGGATTTCTATTCTACTCTTATATTCTTCCCAAAAACTAAAAACACTTGATTTCTCTGAAAAATTAAACACACGAGAAAAGTATAACAATTAAAAATAAGAATGGGAAGGAGGAGGATAAAAGGGACAGAAAAATAGTTGCCACTGGACACCAGGGACCGATTAATTTTTACATTATAGTCGGGCACTGAATATAGTGCTGCGATTCCTGACGGCTTCAGCAGCAGACCAGGAAACACTTTGAGTAATAGAGTTGCTATTGTTTGATTAAACAGAAAAAAAATAGAATGGTTCCATTGAAGAGATTTATTATTATCAGGTACTGAAATAAAATAGTAATTTTTGTGCTTCTTTTGTATATGGCGTTATATAAGAAAGGCTGAGAACTGTCACGGGCAAAGCTCACTCTAGCCTCCTCAGACAAAAGCACCCACACCTTCCACCTTCCAGTTGCCTTGAGTCTCCTCCACTAGATAGTAAGGCCTCAGAGGGCAGGAAGGGCCTTAGTTCAGTCCTATCTCTGGACCTTCTCATGTGCCGTCTGCGTCCTTCCTAGAAGCTTAGCTGAGGCAGGGGTGCCAGGCATTTACTAGGCACTTGATCAGTGGAAGTTTGCTCTAGGTTAAAATGGCATCTGTCTGCTGCCTCTGAGACAGTGTCTCTCTAATCTCCACTAGATGCCAGTGGAGAAACGAACAAAGACCAAAGCTCTAACACAGAGGCATGTCTATGACCTGCAAGTCAGATGGACATAGATTGGAAAGCAAAGCTGGTGACATACTCAGGCCAGCCAAGACAAAGGTAGCCCCAGCTACGGTCTACCCTACCACTCTCACTAAAGCCCTACCCATCCCAGCTCCACCACAGGAGAGAAACCATAGTACTTATCACCAAAAACCACAGGCTTTTCTGAACAACAATGCTTCTCACTGCCAAGGTGCAAAACAGAGGATTTTTGTTTAGTTGCTGGGTTGGTGGTCTATGCATGGGCTTTATGCCAATTCTATGCTAGCGCTTTGTCAGAGACTGCATCAGAATCTGGGGCACGTGGCCAGGCCCAAGTATCAGAAACTCCTCCCCAGTTCCTAATAATCCTGTGGTGCCCGCCCTTAAGAATCTCAGCTCTCCCACACAGGTGTCTGGTTTGGAGGAGCCAGTGCTGATTTCTCACCCATCTTGTAGGACCTTTCTTAGACCACATTGTGAAGAGGGGACAGGTGGCCTACTGCCTGGGGTGAGCTCTGGGCTCCCAATAAAGCAGTCAGAACTGGGACAGAGGCAGCAAAACAGAATGAGAATGGCGGGCTTCTTGGCTGCCATATAATTGGCAGGCTGTAATCAGGCAGAGCAGAGAAGCGATGATCCCATCCTCCAGGAAGAGCAGACTTGAACTTGATCTGAAATTGAAGCTGTTGCTGAGCACACCGTTAGACTACCAAGAGGACTAAAGCCGATGTAATGATTTCCAAAGCCCCGGAGGAGGGAAAACGCAAAGAAAACGTTGTCTGTACACCGAAAACAGAGAAACCACTCCATCCTTTACAAGGGATATGAAGGTGAGGGACTCTTTTGATAGACATTATGGCAGGGAAGGAAACAACTGGTTTCTCCCGCTGTTGCTATGCATGCCTAGAAATAAAACTCAGTGCACTGAAGGCAGACTCAGTTCTGCTGCTTCAGAAGAGCAGGATATTCTCAGCACTTTCCTTGAAATTGGACTTTCACAGACCTTCTGTGGTGCTGTGCAGGCCCCCGCCCAATGAGCTCAGATTCTAATGTTTCCTTCTTATCTCAGGAAGTTTCCTTCACTGGGCAGTAGGATAAACCTCAGGCAGAGGCCACCTGCCTCGTGTCCCTGCTTCCTCCTGCCTGCCGCCTTCTGTTCTCCCTCAAACTGACTTTAGCCTAAGTGCCTATTTCCAATCACTGGGAAGGGGGTGGGAAATGAT
>NW_011893608.1:11259-13456 GCF_000151845.1 Pteropus vampyrus
CCATGGTCCTGGTGGCTGTTTTTCTCATCTAATTAGATGGGCCAATGAGGCCAAGAGTGTTTCTAGGGACTAGAAAGCTTTCCCTCCCACTACATTACTACTCTCTGTGCTTTATAATACACATAAGCAACTATTCCTGAACTTAGCACATTATTTAATAATAACTTGTTGAAATGTCTGGCTTTCCACTGGACTGAGAGCTCCTCTAGGGATCTTTTTGGGGTGACAGATAAGTTCTTAAACTGGATAGTGGTGTTATAGGCACAACTCAGTCAATATATGACAAATAATTGAATCGTACACTTTAGATGTACGATTATAGATGAATTTTACAGTATGTAAATTATACCTCAAACTATTTTTAAAAACCCCACTATACATAGCCTTGGGCAGATTGCCTCTCTGGGTCTCAGTTTCTTCACCTGTAACTTAAGACAATAACTGATGTTATATAATACTTGTGAGGTTTAAATGAAGTTATGCATGCAAAGTACTTAGTACAGAGCAAGTACGCCACAAGTGTTGGTTGCAATTTTGATTGTTTTATGATTATTGTTGTTGTTGTTATTTGTCTACCACAAAAGATACAATTGAGGAAAAGAAATAATGTGGAAAAAAGCTTAGGGGCTGTAATAGGCAAAAAAAAAAAAATGGCTCCCCAAAGATGTTCATATCCCAATCCCCAGAACCTGGGAATATGTTATCTTACATGGCAAAGGACTTAAGGTAGGAATCAGGAGATGGAGATATCATCCTGGATTATCTGAGTGGGCCCAGTGTAATCACAAAGGTTCCTAAAAGATGGACGAGGGAGGTAGGAGAGTCAGAGAGAGAGAAGGCTGAAAATTGCTGTGCTGACAGATTTAAAGAAGGAAGAAGGGACCATGAACCACAGAATACAGACAGCTCCAGAAACTGGAAAAGTCATGGAAACAGATTCTCTCCCAGCATCTCCAGAATACCTCCTGATACCTTGATTTTAGCCTAGTTAAAACTTTTTGAACTTCTGACCCTTGAGAACTGTAAGGTGATAATTTTGAATTATTTAAGCTCCTAAATTTGTGGTAATAGGTTACAGCAGCAATAAGAAACTGATATAGGTACCATGTTGCCAAAAGCCTGGCTGCAGAGTAGATTTACGGGAAAGAGTGATAAACTGGAGCTACATTTTTGTGAGGTTAAATTCCGGCAGGGTGTAAGATGAGCTGGAATAGCAGGAGGGAGGGGGAAGAGTGTCCAGGCAGGGCACTGTTCTTGTGGAGCAGGACAGTGAACTGGTGATGAGCTGGTCCAGTAGGAAAGGGCATGTGGAAGAGGTGATGTGTGTTAAGACAGTGAGTGGATAAACCAAGCGCAATTTGGCAATCAACTGAAGATTGAGGCCCAAGGAAAAAAGTCAAAGAGAACAATAAATTTGGCTCATGAGAGCACAGATACTATCTGCAGGGGTTGGGAGAGTCGGCTGCAGCAGGAGGGGCAGGGTCCTGAGAGGAGGTGGAGACACACATAAGCTCAGTGGAGGCATCAAAGAGTTTACAACTTGAGTCAAAAGCCCAGGAGCATTGGGGATTGCATTAACTCTGCATATATATTGCTTTGGGTAATATGGCCATTTTAACTATGTTAGGAGTGCAATTGGGGCTGAGGATACCATTCTGTGACACTTGAGTGCATAGGTGAAAGCCAAAAGTGACTGAGGTCTTGAAAGAAAACCTAGCACAGCAAGGAAGAGCATGGAGGAGATATTTTGGGTAATGGGAACATGTAGGTATCAAAAGGAAAAGAAGCAGCAAGCCAGAAGACATAGTCCAAGCCAAAAGAAAAGAGGGTTTCAAGGAGGTCATCTGTGACCCTCCAGGGGCTAATTCAACACCATGGTAATGACAGGAGTCAGATGCAAAAGGAGAGCTGGAGTAGGAGAGTGAAGAAAAAAGGACATATTCTTAGGAAGCAACGTGGAAATGGGATCAAGAAGGATTCAATTGTAGCTTTGGTCAAAGAATGGAGTAGAAGAAAAGCATTTCTTATAATCAAGGGCTCCTGGACACACTGGCATGCTTGGGGAAGAGCAGGAGGGTGAATGACATATTATGATTGGAGGGAGGAAATTAAGGGTTTGAGAGGACAGAGGGACATGGTGTTACCAAAGAGAAGAGACGTTTCCTTTAAGAGATGGAAGTGAAGAGAGGGGACATAC
>NW_011893609.1:0-2217 GCF_000151845.1 Pteropus vampyrus
GGAAAAAAAATAAGAGGGTCATCCTGTAAAATAACTGCTCAGTACCTTTCTAAAGGATCAAGGTCATGAAGAGCAAGGGCATGCTAAAGCACTGTCACAGATTGGAAGGGACGAAGGAGACATGATGACTATATACAACATGGGGCCCTAGAATGGATCTTGTAACAGGAAAAGAATATTAATGAAAAAAAAACTAGTGAAACTTGAATGAACTCCATAGTTTAGTATTCCCCAGTATTAATTTATTGGTTTCAATAATTATAAGTTATATAAGATGCTAACATTAGGCAAAGCTAGAAGGAGAGCATACAGGTACACTCTGTACTATATTTGCAACTTTTTATTTTAAATAAAACAATAAAAAAAATCTGTGCATAGTCCCTTCTTAAAGCTCTTCATTGGTGCCAAGCAACAGACTACAGAGTTTCCTCCCATGGGTTTATCCCTTAACAAGCGGTGGTCCTCTCTGCCAGGTGTTTTACATATACGATTTCATTGTATCCTCATACTGACCCTCTGAAGGAGGTATTCATAGCCCCATTTTACAATTAAGGAATTGGAGGTCCAGGGCCAGCAACTAGAAATTAGAGACACCAAGAATTAATCTGAATGCAGTCCGTCTGAATGAAGAAACTCTGACAAGTGAGGCCTTTACAGAAAAGCTCACAGAGGAGGTTGTAGGCATATAACAGGCCATCAAGGGTAATGTCTTTTGGTCCTACAAAGCATGGCATTCAGATGCCACCTACCCTAACCCTAATTGTAACACAGGGCTGGTCCTTTGACAGGAGGGCAGTTCTTAAGAACAAACTTCCAGATTGCTTGGGTACAAATCCCAAGTCTGCTACTTTTTTACTGTATCTTTCAAAAGGTACTTAATCCCTCCGTGCCTGAGTCCCCTCTGTATAAAACGAGGGTAATTGTACACCTGTAACTTACTGGCTTTCATTAACCAATGTCACCATAAAAATACATTAATTAATTAATTAATTAGTTAATTAATTAAATGAGGATAATATTTAGAATCTACCTATAGCCTGGTTCTGACAGTCATCACTTAGAACAGTTATATGCATTCCATAAGTGTTAACCATCACTTTTGTCTTCACTCTGTGCATCTGTCCTCAACTACCTGCAAAACGCCAACTTGCTGGGTGGATATTTCTAAGCTAAACAGAGAATGAAGGCCCCAAGCGAAAGCTAAGAGTGCACTGTGGAGCGAGGAGCAGAAAGAAGAGTCATCTGGCTGTCATTATCAACCAAAAATTCTAAAATGGGTAATGGCCATGAATCATCTAGGGGCATTGTAGAACTGGAAATATGTCAAGACAGAAAAGGAGCCTCAGAATAATGCAATCCCGTTAACTTGCATGTAGCCCACAGGCAGAAGCATCTAACTGCCCAGGTGTGACCAACCTGAGGTTAATTTTAAAAGGACATAAAAGAAAGGGAGGGGAGGGGACAGGAGAGGAGAGGAAGGAGGGGGAATGGAGGGAATGGGAGAAAAAGAAGGAAGGAGGGAAGAGTCTAACGTGGTGATCTCAACATGGAATCCTAGAATCCCTGAAATTTTGAACATGAATCAATAAATCCCAGGATACTACTGAACAAAATCTAGGCAATGTTTGGTTCTACTGGCTCAGTAAAAGCACTATATATTTTTAAATGCATGGTATGATTGAAGCTAAGCTGAGACCCACCTTTGCTGATGTCAACCTGGAGATAGAAGTGATATGAGCACTGGCAGAATACGCCCTGTGGCTCTCCAGAGTGCTGAGTCTGTTAAATACTAGAATTCTCATCAACTTGATCAAAACCAATCAATGACTCTCATTAGGTCTATATGTGGGCACTTTTGTGGTAATCAGGCTGATTAAACTGATTTTAGAACAGTAGAAATCCATAGTTTTGCATAGCTAATGGGTTGGCCTTAGCTGCTGTGTTCTGAGGATATACATCTTGCATCCAAGTGCATGCAAATCTCTTGCCGGAAAAGCAAATAGCTGGATGCCAGGAGAGAGCCTCCCGGGAGGATACAAGGTACATAGCCTGTACTCTTTGTTTTAGGTATGCTTTGCAACAGACTTAGATCTCATCTGTATTTGCCTCTAGCCTTTCTTCATTTCAGTGGCCTCAGCTGTAAAGTGGGAAAATTGAATGAGGTCAGTGCTTTTTAATCATTAGAACTGCCTGAGAAAGTTTTTTAAAATACTAGTG
>NW_011893609.1:3312-8708 GCF_000151845.1 Pteropus vampyrus
AGAAGACAATTCAATGCACTACATGAGAGAAAGTAAAATCCAGACACTTAACAACCTCATATACACCATGTCCAACATCTAATAACCAAACATGCAAAAAAGCAGAAAAATGCAACCCAGTCAATGGAATAAGTCTATAGAATTAAACCCAGAAATCACAGAGGTGTTGGAATTAGCATAGAAAAACTTTAAAGGAGCTATTATAAATACGTTCAAGTATTTAAGAAAAACATAAGCATAATAAAGAGAAAAAAACTGTTTTTAAAAAACCTGCAACATCTAGAGCCCCGAATTACATATCTAAAACGAAAATATCACTGAGTAGGCTTGAGAGCAGATTAGGCATTCCGGAAAGAAAATACAAATGAAATTAAAGACAAGGTAAGTGATACTACCTAAACAAAAGCAAAGAGAGGAAAAAAGGTAGTAAATTAAACAGATCCTCAGTGCCATGTGAGCCCATACTAAGTGGTCTACCATGTGTGTAATTTGGAGATGCAAAGAAAAAGAAGAGAAAATAAAATTATTTGAAGAATAGCTGAAAGTTTTCTAAATTTCATTGAAAACATAAATTGACATGTCTAAAAAACTCAACAAACTCCAAAGCAGGATAAATACAAAGACAATCACATCAAGGCACTTCATAACCAATTTTATGAAAGCCAATGACAAAGAGAAACTCTTAAAAGTAGTCAGAGAAAAAATACTCATTGTGTATAGGAGAATGTAACTAAAAAATTACAAAGACTGCACAACTGAATCTATGCAAGCCAGAAGACAATAAAATAATATCTCTATTGTATAGAGAGGAAGGGAAAGTGACTATCAATCTAGAATTTTATACTGAGTGAAAATATCCTTCAAAAGTAAAGACAAAATAAATAAAGAATTTTCAGACAAATAAAAGCTCAGAGAATTCATTACTACTAGCAGACACTGCATTATAGGAATTAGTAAGTAAAGCTTTTCTGGCTAAAGGAAAATATCAGATGGAAATCAGGTCTATACAAATGAATGAAGAGTACTAGAAATATAAAATACGTGGATAGATTAAAAAAATGTATACATCTCATTTCCTTTAAAACGTAGCTTAATATAAAAATAATGTATTGTGGGGTTTATAATGTATGTATAAGTAAAATGTATGACAACAAAAGCACAAAGGACAAGAGAGAGAAAGGAATTATACTGTTGTAAGATTCTCATATCATCCATAAGGTGGTCTAATATTCATGGAAAGTAGACTATGGTAAATTAAAGATATATATTACGAACACGAGCAATTACTAAAAACAAAAAAATGAAGAAGTATAGCTAATATGCTTATAGAGAAGATAGGACGGAATCCTAAAAAGTGCTGAATTGATACAAAATAAGGCAGGGGAAAAAGTGGAACAAGGAATAGATGCAAAAAATAGAAAATAAAATAATAGCAAGATGATCTATTTGAACACGATCTATCAATGATCATATTAAATATGAATTCTCTAAACATTCCAATTCAAATGCCCAAGATTAACAGACTAGATTAAAAAGCAAGACCAAACTACATGCTTCAACAAGATATTCCCTTTAAATATAAAGACACAGGCAGGTTACAAATAAAGGTTAGAATAAAATATACCACACAAATACTAATAATAAGAAAGTTCTACCATGTCAATTATACCTTAATAAAAAAAATAATTTTAATTAAAAGAAGAAACTTATATTGCCTACATTGAATATCAAGCCAAATAGACTTCATAAAAAGAAATATATCCAGGAACAAAAAAGAACATTACGTAATGATAAAGGAGTATGATTATGTAAATAGCATGAACAATTTTATGACATAAGTCAACAACTTAGAGAAAGTGTACGAATTCCTTGAAATGTACAAACTACCAAAACTAACTCAAGAAGAAATAGAAAGACAGAATAACGCTGTATCTATTAAATAAATTAAATTTGTAATTATAAATCCTCTTGCAAAGAAAGCACTAAACCCCAATAGTTTCCCTAGTAAATTCTACTTTTAAAAATTAAGTAGAAAGAAATATACCTAGCAAACTCTTTCAGAAAATAGAGAAATAGAAAACCCTTCCCAATTTATTTTATGAAGCCAACTTATTCTGATACCAAAAGTAGAAAAAGATTTTATTAAAATAGAAAACTATAGACCAATACTCTTTATGGGGCAAAAATACTTTTTAAATATGAGCAAGTGGCATTCAACAATATACAAAACAGACAATACACCATGACCCACTGAAAGTTATCCTAAGAATAAAAGGTTAATTTAATATTTCACTATCAGTAAAATTATGTGATTATCTCAATAGAATCCCCAAAAAATCAGTTAGCACAACTGAATATCATTTATGATCAAAAGTCTCAGTAGAGTAGGAATGTATACATTCACTTCCAGACCACTCTTTTTTACATGAGGCCCAAGGCCTTGCTCTCCTCCCTGTGCTGGCCTCTCCCCTGCAGAATTTCAATCACATTGAGGCCCAGCATCCAAAGTCAGCCCGGAAGAAAAGAAGGCAGCCCTGAGCACTTACTGGGACCATTTTCCAGGTCAGTGGCTGGGTTCTGGAGCACTTCAGAAGTGGCCTTACGACCCCTAAACCAAGGCACCAGAGACAGCAGCTGACTGGGAGTTCAAAGCTCTTCCTGCTGATATCCTTGGATTCCCACAGAACTTCAGAAACTGTTCACCGACCCAAAGAGCCTCAGAATGTGGCAGCTCTCAGAAATCCGGAATAAACCTGTCCTTCATTTATAGGCAGAGAAACTGAGGCCCTGACACTTTCCAAAGTCACACAGCAATGTTGAGGCCAGCCTGGAGCTCCTGCCACAGCACTGGACCACTATGCTAGAAAGCTTCAGGACGGGCAGAAATGTGGAAGAGTAGCCACTGCCCAACCACCAAACACAAACAGATCCAAGCACCACCCTGCGGTTTCTTTCAGGTTATGAACATTTCCAAAATTATACAAAGTAGAAATAGTATAATTAAAGCCCAGAGATATAGATCTGTCATCTAGATTTAACAACTGCTAACATTTTGCACTGTTTCATCGTTTCTTTGCTGAAATATTTAAAGCAAATCACAAATACCGTGACATTTCACACCTAAATTCTTCAAATTACATTTCTTAAAAAATAAAAGCATATACCTATGTTAATTACAGTGTCATTAAGGTACCTAACAAAACTAATAATAATTTCTTAAAATCTAATGCCCAGTCTCAATTTGTAGCAGATGCTGCTGGCATCCCTCCCATCTCTCCTGGCCGTCACTGGAAGTCAGCAGCAACTGCAGTGGGTAGCACCCCTACACACCAATGCTTACATTCTGTTCAAGCACCTGCATTTCCATCTGAAGGCAGGTTACTACTGCAGGACCCTGTTTTCTCCTTAAAGGGGCAGGCCTAAAGAGCCAGGCAGTTAAATCCTAAGAGCAACCCTCAACCAATGAGAGGCAGGACTTGGTCAATAGATACCCAAGCTTCCTTGCCCCTTGGAAAGATGCTTCTGAGTGTGCCCTATGCAGTCACTAAGGGAACCGCAATGAAATTGAACCCCCATGACCCACAGCAGGAACCTGTTCACTAGCTGAGCCTGCTTTGGCTTTCCTCCTTGCCCTGTTCCACTCTGCTGCCCTTACTATGCTTCCTGGGATGACCTCTTAAGTAAACATCTTATACCTCGATCCTAGTATCAGCATCTGCTTTTGGGGACCCCAAACTAAGACAATATTCAGACTTTCCCAATTGTCTCAATCACTCTGTGTTTTCAATAGGTCAAAACCAAGAGCTTAAACCATGCGTTTTCGCAGGGAGAGGGGACAGTCAGAACTGATGATAAGGCACCCTCAGTTCTGCCACTGAGCCTGGGCAGCTGGGCCAGTGAGACTGGACACATCTTGATTTTGCCCACTCAGTTTCTCAGCCCCCTTCCTACAGGAGCCACCCCACCCTGACTCTCCACTCCCAGCCCTGGGGTGGGCAAGCAAGCCAGGCCTAGGTGGTCAGTGTCCCCCACTCCCTTGGCCACAGTCATTTGTTCAGGGACAAGCACATGACTTTGGTGATTTTGGTGAGCCAAGGAGAGTCAGCACGAGGATTTGGCTAAAACCACTGGGGGAGAAAAGTTTGCCTCCTGTTTCTGCAGATCAGCTAGGACATGAGCCTGGAACTACTGGGTGCTGTTTCTGCCAACATGTGGGGACAACCAGCCTAAGGATGAAGTCACCACAGAGGAAGAAAAGCTGAGACATGAAGCTGACAGTCCCATACCACATCTGGGTCCGGTCATGCCTGAGTCCTGGCGTGTGAGTGGGTAACCTCGCTTTTGACTTGAGACAGGCTGAGTTAGATTTCTTATTCCCAGATAAAACAGAGGTACTGACTAGTACAGAATCAGAGACTTCTCCCTTTTCTGGGAAACCCTGATTCCCCAATTCATGGCTCTGCCTGTATGGTGCTCAGATGTTCACCAAGGTGGTGAGTGGATGCCAGACTCACAAGATAGCCAGGCCAAATTCACTCCATCATGTCTCTTTCCTCCTTCCAACCTGTCATCCACACTGTCGACAAGAGTGACCTGTGTGTACTGACCAGTGTGCTTTATGAGAAGCAGAACCTTGACACTGTTATATTTATTGTTTACTGTGATATTTACTGTTACATTTATTATTTCAACAATTTATAAATCCCTGAAGCTCTGTAACACATAGTAGTTTATACTATGCTGAGGCTAGTGAAAGGAGCAAGTCATTTCCCTAATGAGTGAGCCTAGCCTACCATGTAGCATCCTCTCCTTGGAAAGGGAAATTACATGCTATGGGAGAAGCCAGCCACTTGGGGATTCTAGCAGCCTTAGAATAGCCCCCTTCAGGGTACCATGGATTTCCTCTAGTAAAAACAGTAGCTACTGCTGGTTGAGCACCTACTTCTGTGCCAGACGTAATACCAGGTGTCTCACGTGTATACCACATATGTCTCCTCAAGACAATCTGCAGATTGGGATCATTGTCCTCCTCTGACAACTGAGGAAACAGTCCCAGAAAGTTAAATGACTTTCCAAGGTCACAAAACATTTGTGACAGAGCTGGTATTCAATTCTAGGTCTAGAAAACATGCTTTTCCCAAAATGCCTCTATCTTTTCGTGCTAACTTTAGTAGGGGTTCAATAAATATGTATAGGATTGTGAACACAATTTAAACTGTCTGCACACTGACCCTCAGGCCAGTGAATTGGAAAGTGAGACCACAAGGATGGTGCTTAAGCACTGTTGATAGCTGTGCCACGGGGACCCAAAAAAGACAAAACGGCCATGACACTCATCTTAGATTGAAATGGAGGGAGCAACAGAGTCTAGTTACTGAACAAGTTAATGTGGAGGC
>NW_011893610.1:0-320 GCF_000151845.1 Pteropus vampyrus
ATTTCAGACTATGTCACAAAGCAATAGTAATCAATCAAAACAGGATGTTATTGGCATTAAAGCAGACATATAGATCAATGGAACAGAATAGAGAGGCCAGAAATAAACCCACACATACATGGTTAATTAAGTTAAGACAGAGAAGGCAAAAATATACGGTGAGAAAAAGACAGGCTCCTCAATAAATGGTGTTGGGAAACCTGGAAACCACAGCAAAAGAATGAAACCGGACTTTTACATCATATACAAAAATTCAAAATGAGTTAAAGACTTCAATGTGAGACTTGAAACCATAAAACTCAATGAAAACATAGGTAGTA
>NW_011893610.1:370-2129 GCF_000151845.1 Pteropus vampyrus
ATTTCAGACTATGTCACAAAGCAATAGTAATCAATCAAAACAGGATGTTATTGGCATTAAAGCAGACATATAGATCAATGGAACAGAATAGAGAGCCCAGAAATAAACCCACACATACATTGTTAATTAAGTTATGACAGAGAAGGCAAAAATATACGGTGAGAAAAAGACAGGCTCCTCAATAAATGGTGTTGGGAAACCTGGAAACCACAGCAAAAGAATGAAACTGGACTTTTACATCATATACAAAAATTCAAAATGAGTTAAAGACTTCAATGTGAGACTTGAAACCATAAAACTCAATGAAAACATAGGTAGTAAGCTCCTTGACATCAATCATGGTGTTAATTTTTCGGACCTAACTCCAAGCGCAAGAGCAGCAATGCAAAAATAAACACATGGGACTACATCAAATTAAAAAGCTTCTGCACTTCAACAAAGTGAAAAGCCAACCTACTGGATGAGAGAAGATATTGGCAAATCATATATCTGATAAGGGGTTAATATATAAAGAACTGTATATAAAGAATTTATACAACTCAATAACAAAATATATAAAGAACTCACACAACTCAACAACAACAAAAAGAAAAACAATCCTCAATTAAAAAATTAGTGGAGGATCTAAACAGACATTCTTCCAAAGAAGAAATACAGATGGCCAATAGGTACATGAAAAGATGCTCAACATTACTAACCATTCGAGAAATGCAAATCAAAACCGCAATAAGATAACACCTCGCACCGATCAAGATAGCTATTATCAAAAAGACAAGAAATAACAAGTGTAGGCAAGGACGTGGAGAAAAAGGAACTCTCGTGCTGTTGGTGAGAATGTAAATTAGTGCAGCCACTATGGAAAACAGTATTGGAGATCCATCAAAAAATTAAAAATAGATCTGCCATGTGACCCAGCAATGACACTTCCAGATGTTTATCCAAAGGAAACAAAAACACTAATTTAAAAGATATACATACCCCGAAGTGTCCATTGATGGATGAACAGATAAAGATGTGGTACATATATACAGTGGAATATTACTCAGCCACAAAAAGAGAATGAAATAGTACCATCTGTGGCGACCTGAGTAGACTTGAGGGAATCATGGCAAGTGAAATGAGAAAGACAAACACCATATGATTCCACATATATGTGGGATCTAAAACAAAACAAAACAAAACAAAATGAAACCAAGCTTATTTACACAGAGAACAGACTGGTGGTTGCTGGAGGGGAGGGAGTTGGGGGTAGGCAAAGTGGGTGAAGGGGATTAAGAGATATAAACTTTCATTATAAAATAAATAAGGCATGGGGATGTAAAGTACAGCATGGTGACTATAGTCAGTAACTATTCTAAATTTGAAAGTTGCTAAGAAATTATCTCTTAAACAGTCTCGTCATAAGGAAAAAAATATATAACTTTGTATGTGGAAAGAGGGTAAATAGACTTGTGGTAAACACTTCACAATGTATACAAATGTCAAATCATTATGTTGTACGCCTGAAATATAATGTTGTATGTCAATTATAGTTCAATTAAAAAAAAATGTGACTCTATGCTTACTGGTGGTCTATCACATTCACTGGATCATGTGAATACAAATATCCTTGTCTTGCTACACCGAAATATGATATTTCCATCCTTATATATGGTATTTCCCGCGTCTTCTCTCAGTAACATCTTTCTTCTGATACTTCTAAAATCTCATGCTCGCAGTTTTCATCATTCAACTTTTCTATTTAGAGATTTTTCTTCTA
>NW_011893611.1:0-3545 GCF_000151845.1 Pteropus vampyrus
CGCCTGCACACAGCCCTGCACTCCTGCTCCTCCCCGGCCCTCACCCCACCACCCCTGCTGGTTCCTTGGGGTCAAACAGGGCTCTGAGCCTCCAGGGAAGGAGGAAACAGAAACCCTCTGTGTGCCCCCTGCAGCCCCCAGCGCTCCCACCTCGGTCAAGTTTAGCGAGCTGACCACAACCTCGGTGAACGTGTCCTGGGAGGCCCCGCAGTCCCCCAACGGTGTCCTGGAGGGCTACCGGCTGGTGTACGAGCCCTGCACCCCCGTGGACGGTGAGTGGCCCCCAGCGCAGCTCCCTAAACCCCGCCTCGCGCTGGCTCCGTCCTAGCCGGGGACTCTCCACCACACAGTGCATGCAGCAGGCGCCTCCCGGCGGATGAACGGGGAACTGAGGCCCGGACCAGGGGAGTGGGAATTCAAGGGGGACGCACGTTGGAGGCAAAGCTGGAACAGCGGCCCTAACTCCCGGGAGAGGGTTTTTAAATGTTCTCTTCCCCGTCAGTTGATGGCGGTGCGGGGAAGAAGCAGGGAACCTTTGAGAGAGAGAACGTCCCATGGTGGACAGCTCTGTCGGGCCCATGAAGATGGGGAGCCCCTGATGGTCTGGCTATGCATGCTGCCCCAAATTCAGGGTCTCAGCCTTACTCCAGGTTTGGCCTTCTTTGCCTTTGGGGGTTCAGGAACTCCTTCGGGATTCTGATAAAAGCCTTGGAGCCTCTCCTCAGAAAGATGCACAAGTTTGGGGGATTATTGCACCCCCGTTCCTTCTGTGAGCCTCAGATATGAGCCCTGTTCTGCAGGTAGACTCCCTCTGCCCCTGAGCCCTGCCTGTCCTGAGAGCGCCCCCCACAGCTCCTTCCCACCCCTCCCTCTAGGCCAGGCTGGGATCCTGCCCCACCCGTGGGCTCCCCTAAGGGGCCACTCCACCATAGCCGATGTGAGCGAGCCCAGAAATCACGGCTGTTTTCTTAGGCAGGAAGGAGAACTGGGCTCTTGTTTGCCTGCGTCCAGGTCCAGAGCCCAGCAAGGCCCTGGGATGTGGCTGACCTACCCAGTGGCGCCCCAGTGGCCAGGAGTGACCCGACCGCCTCCAAGCTTGCCCCTCCCCTGTCTGGAACAAGGGCTAAAGCCCCGAGAACACTAGAGTGGCCAGCAGTTCTGGGTCAGCCAAGGGAACAATGGCCCTCAGTCTTCTCTGCTGCCACCTGCATGTGTGCTAGGACGCTGTGGGGGGGGGCCGGCCCCCGGAGGTGTGGTCAGGTGCAGGGGGGGCCGGGAAAGGAGCTGTCATCCCTGACTCCTGACAGCAGGGGGGAGGAGCACAGAGGACAGCACAGGGCTCAGCCAGCTCCGGCCCCGGGGGCTCCCACACCTTGACAGGTGTGAGCCCTCTGCCCTCGGTCCCTCCGCCCAGCGGGGTCTGGACACGGGGCTGACCCCTCGTGCTTACATATTCCCGGCTGCCCCGCCATGGCCCAGGGAATGGGACCATCAGGCCCCGCGTGCGGCTGGACCGCCCCAGCCTGACCAGCACCGTGTCTGCCCCCCGGTGTTTGCCTCAGCCCCCCTGAGTTCAGCTCAGCAGCATCGGGCCTCCCAGAATCCAGCGACTCCCTTTCCTCGAGGGAAGACCAAGGCCCAGGCAGACGAGGGGTTTGCTCAGAGGTGTCAAGGCGCGGGTACCCAGAGCCTGTCTCTGTTCTGGGTCCTGGGGCGCATCCCCACGTCACCCGCAGCGACTTCATTCCTGCAGGAAGCTCCCCGGTTCTGTTATTCAGCCCTTCGCTCACTCAGTGAACAGATGGGCCCCTACCACACGCAGGTGGCTCCGCTGTCCTATTTAATGTCCTAACACCCTGCCTGAGATGCTGTCGAGACCCTTACTCGGCAGAACAAACTGCGGCCAGGTAGGGGGCGTGGCCAAAGTCCCCGGGGCCAGCACTGGGGTCTGGGCCCAGCCCCAAGGTTGTAAAGGCTGTCTCCCAGGGGTGACCGGCACGCCCAGGTGACACGGGAGCCGAAAGCCAGTCCCGGACCTCAGGGCGGCTGGTGAAGCAGACAGTGAAGCAGAGAACACAACTCCCACCTCCTGAAAACCATCCCAGGCTTCCCCCCTAGTTGCTACAATTTGGGGGGCAGTCGACAGGAGGTCCTCGTGAGCTCCCAGCGCTCGCTGGCACAGGAGGGAGCAGGGCGCCCAGGCAGAGCGGAGGCTGTCCTCGGCTGGCTGCAGGTGTGTCCCCTGCAGTGCCGGGCTGTGCTGTCTTTACAGCAGCAATTCCTGAGAGGATCGCGGGATCTGAGTTCAGTGGGGAGAGGATGTGGGGGAGCAAACGCGTGGGGTGCAATAGTTAAACAGGATGGCGAGTTGCTTTTCCTCCACGTGTTAACGGGCCTTGTGGTGATTCAGCAGACACACAGAGCGTGGGTAGCTTTTCTCAAACTTGTTTAGCTGTGGAACCCTTTTCCCTGAAAGCAGCCACAGGACCGTGGTCTGAGACGCTGCTGTGCGGCCAGGATGCAGGCCCCTCTCAATGTCGATGGGGGGCAGCCCCGGCCGTGCCTGATGCCCTGAACCCCGAAGCCCTCGCCCGCCCCACGATCCCCACATGCTCTGCTTCCCCCCCTCACCCCAGGTGTCAGTAAGATTGTGACAGTGGACGTGAAGGGGACCAGCCCTCTGTGGCTCAAAGTGAAGGACCTGGCCGAGGGTATGACCTACAGGTTCCGCATCAGAGCCAAGACCTTCACCTACGGGCCCGAGATCGAGGCCAACGTCACCACGGGCCCCGGCGAAGGTAGGGGAGCTTCGGGCGGGTACGAGAACCGCCACCCTCCACGCACCGCACTCAGCCCCCACCCCAAGTTGGAAAGGGGTCTGGAGCCAAGCTAGAGCCTGGAGACACGGGAATGAGCAAGAAGTAGCCCCTGGCGGAGCTCGTGGGCTTGGGGGGCTGCAGGCGTGGGCGGAAACACAGGAGCTCGAGAGGATGGGGTGGGCCTGGGGGCAGGAGGGGAGGGGCGTGGTGTTGGTGGAGGTGTGAGGAAAGGGGGCTGGGCCGAAGAGGGTCACCTGGCCATCGCCATCGGATGCTTCTCGAGATGCCACTTAGCTCTGGGGTTCTTGCGATAAGTGCAGATTCCTGGGCCCCAGGAAATCCATCTCTGAGCACCCTCCCTGGGAAAGTGCATGTGAATAAGAGCTGAGGGCGGCTCTCTGGCACCCACTGTGAGAACCACTGCTCTGCACCTGCCAGGCTGCACCCTTCCCAGACACCTGAGGCCGCCAAGGTTAGGGGGAGGGGGGAAGAGGGGAGCAAGGCAGGGGAGCGCTGGGCCTGGGGCAGGGGAGGGGGGAGCACTGGGCACCAGGGAGGAAAGAGTGGCTTGGTTTGGCTTTTGTGACACCTCTGAACTTGCTTTCGGGGGAATGTCTCAGGGCGCCCACAGTGCTTGAGGTTTAGCTCTCCAAAGTTCGTGTCACCCACGCAGGAGATCTGTCCCCTCCTAAACCCCAAAGCTGCCTCCCAGGCCACTCCGTCCCT
>NW_011893611.1:4252-4608 GCF_000151845.1 Pteropus vampyrus
CCTGGCCTCCCGGCCGGACCACCAGCTCTCCTGGGCCCAGAGAACCTGCAGCCCGATGCTGGACTCTGGACTCCTCTCCCAGCAGGCGCCCACAGAGGCCACCCACACTGGCTCGGCAGGCCAGTCACCCACCCACTCACTGGCTCATTCCCTTGTCCTACAAGCACATAAGAAGCACCTATTGCGTGCCGGGCTCTGGGCAGGCAGGGCTCCATGTCTGATGGAGAACAGGCGTGTGAGTGACAGTGCACAGGGCGAGGGCCTTGGGGACAGTGGAGCACCAAGGACGGACATGGGCCTGCACTGCAGGGCAGCCTGGGGGGAAGGAGCTCAGGGCCTTTGGTGGGCAGAGCTGG
>NW_011893612.1:0-316 GCF_000151845.1 Pteropus vampyrus
CAAATAGTCCTACAATAGCTCACACCCCTCCCCCACCCCAGAATCGCACTTTCTGGTAATTTCTACTCTCCAGCAGTTTATTATCTCATGTTAGAAACAAAAGCAAAAACAAAGCGAAGAAATTTTTGGATATTTTATGCAGTATTTTAAGTATCTAAACCAAAAGAAGTTTGTCTTCACACTAATCTATCTTATTATCAGAAACAAGTCCCCATTTGGTATTTTAAATACTTACCCAAAATATTAACATGACCTGAGTGTGTTAAAATGACTAGCCATCCAAACTGTGTACTAAACAATAAAGCTTGCCTCTAGC
>NW_011893612.1:2281-4452 GCF_000151845.1 Pteropus vampyrus
CTCACATGGCACAATTTGATTTGTTCATTCATCTATTGTTAATCCTTACAATGCCATCTAATAGTTAAGAACAATAAAAAGATCTCTGCCCCGTACATTTGAGTTAGGCTGTTTCTCTCTTGTTAATCCTGAAGGAAACAGGGTTTATAACATTGTGCTATTTCATGTGTGCGTGTTCTTCCTGGCACTAAGCAATGAGTCCCATTGCTTTATATTGGGAATGTGTCAAAACGTGGCAGGCTAAGAATAAATTGGTTTTTAGAGACAGACGTTCCAGTCTTTTCCAGAGACAAATGAGCATATCTGAGATGTTTGGTAAAATAAACATTTAATACAAAAAAAGAATGTAGATATTTAGTCTGTATGTTATGGCACCACAACATTGATAAAGTTTAATGCAGAAAGTCATTTGACCCTTTGCAATCTCATGTCTTTCTATCCCTGTGACCTGCTACCAAATGTTGCCACCAACACAGTTGGTGATGGATTCTCATCATTAGTGTTCATCTTTCATTAATGATACATTCTCACCATTAGCATTCATCTTGTATTTTGCCTTTTAACATCAGTTAACTTTGTATGTCCTGCCAATACATCATATGCTTTGTAAAATTAAGTTTGTTCATAAATATATTTCTTATTGGAATATATTTATTAAATGATGGCTTCATTTAAGTTGTAGACAGTGAGAAAATACTTAATGGGCTAACTTACTTCAATTATCCAGTGTGACTGAGGTACCGTGGTACTCGAAAGTATGAAGCAACTAACTAAAGTATGAAGTAGCCTGAAGAGGGAAGGGTTAAGGAAGACTTCTTAGAGGAGGTAACTAAACTGAACATTAAAAGTGGGAATTTTCCACATGAAAAGGGTGTTTAAAGGCTCTGCAAGCCATGGAAACAACAAATGGAAAGATATGAGATGTCATATTTGGGAGACTATTACCAGTTTGACATTAATTTGACCCCAGAGCACTTGAGATGGGGATAGAAAGGAAAATGAACCAAATAACAAAGGTTGAGTATCTTTTTTATTTTATGATTGAAGTGATGAAGCCCAGACTAGATTATAATTGAGAAATGATGTTACATACATGTGTTTTAGAAGATAACATTACTGGACATTAGTGTCCCATTTTTAAACAACGACTTTCTATGTGCATTCTAGAAATCATCTTTTACCAAGATTTATATGAGTATAAATTAAGATGATGAAAATGCTAAAAACAAACTAGCACAGACCTGGACATCAGAGACCTGGGGTTGAATCTTTTGTCCACCCCTTCCTAGCTCTATGGTAGTGAAAAAATTATACTTAATTTTTAAAAATATCAAAATGAAGATATTATTTCTAGAGCCGAGGGTTGTTATGATAATTAAAATTTACCATAAAAATTAATTGGCATACAATTGATACCCTCCATATATTAGCCCCTTTTTTAACATTATGGATCAATGCATTATTAAGAATACTGTTGCTTAAAATGAAGAAAAACACCTCATTTTGAAAACCTGTGTTTACTAAGAAACCTTTGGTTATTAGTATAATTTTAAAAACTGGCATAAGTCAAAATACACATATATAGTAGATGTTTGTATTTTTTATGATCTGTTGACCTCTGGGAAAGTTCACACTCCCTCTTTTATTAAAAATTGTTTTTTCTTTAGCTTGTAAAGAGGTCAGTAGATATCCGATCCTTACCAGTTTTTGAGTATCAACTAAAAGTTATTATTTTTTTAAAATTTTTTCAAGCATGTCTTGACAAGATAGGACCACATTTTTATTTTCCTGAAGAAATGCTCTTGTTTTTCATTTATCAATTAAATAATTTCCTGTTTGTCAAACGTTTTCAATTAAAACCATACTTATTTATGCAGAATTTGGTCTGTTATTCATGATAAAATGGAAGGAAAAAGATTAACAACAAAATCTAGTCCGCACTTCCTGTCTTTACTTGTCAAAATGTGCTGGAGCAGTTATACTACTTGGAGCATGTGATTGGTCACAGATAACTATTATTGGAATGAAATCACTGTTGACACCCCTGGTTAACATACAAGTAGTTCTCAAAATTGAATATGTGTTTGCTTCACATTAAAATTTTGGGTTTAAAAAATACTTCATATTTAAAAACATTAAAAGTTATTTTACTCTCATGCTGAAATCTCAGC
>NW_011893612.1:6347-8856 GCF_000151845.1 Pteropus vampyrus
ACTATATGATCTAGTCCCAATTTATCATTCCAGTCTTCCTGAGCATTAGTTCCTTTCACAAAATGTGGCTTACTTGTTAGTCTCTAAGGATTTCAGTTTATTTCACTGAATATGGATCTTTTGGTACTCTCTATCTGAGATATCCACTCTTCCCCTTCCGCATTACTGAGAACACCAGTTCTTCAAAATCTGCAATGAAGAGACTTTCTATGCTTCCTTGAACTGAATCTAAACTTTCCATCTTCTAAACAAATAAACTTCTAAACTCTTTTACCACTTAATGTGTTATTTTGGTATGTTATTACCTCCCCAATAGACTGTAAGCTCGTTGAGGGGAAGAGCAAAAAACATTGACTCAGAAACTCTGTCAGTGTTTGAGTCCCAGTCCACAGCATGCTGAGTGACTCTGAGCAAGTCTTTCAACCTCTCTAACCTTCCCAGTTCCCAAACAACGATCCTTCTACATGAAGGATTATAATCTATTGGTCACATTAAGCAAAGATACTGCCATGCTAAAATAATTTATTCAACTTTGCTTATTTATGACCTAAAAAAATCACCTCACTTAATACATGTTTGATTAATGAAAAAGGGAGCAAACATGGCACTAAGACATTTTTTTAGCCTTGGAAGAGACATAGAGCTCTAAATTATTAATTAGACACTTACTATTATCTTAGACAATTTCATTTTGTAGCAACACTTTAAGTTTTATGAACTGTGGATTTAACTTAAACTGCTTATTTTCAACATCCAGGAACAATCGATACAGAATATTTCCCCTTTGAATCTCATTATTAAGTATTTTGGGTCTACTCCAGACTCATAGTGCAGTCCTCTCCTTAAAAAGAGGATCTTCAAAATAGTAACATCAGGACAGGCTTTTTGTTGAGGTGGTGGTTTTTTTTTTATATTTTGCTTTGTTTGCGTAAAGCTTTTCAGTGGCTAAAATTTTAAGATCCTGCGATATCTTCTTAGACTCCTTTCTTTCTCATTGATGTGGTTTTTGTTACTCACTTAATTCTACAGTTTAAGGAAATCTCTTTGTTTCCAGATAGCCAAGACATTCAAACAACTTGTGTTTTTATTTAAAGAATCTGGACATATCTTTGTATGTCAGTTTCTAGTAGTGAGTCTACTTTCTTGCATGTCCAGAATTTCTAAATATTTGAAAAGAACAATACAAGAAGAAAGAAGAAAATGAGCAGTTGTTCTTACTAATGCGCAGAGCAACCAAACTGTCAAACTCCAAATTCAGGGCTTATTTTAGCTTTTTTTTTTTAACTTTTCTCCCTATGCCCGTCTTTTCCACTGTTGCATACATTGTATAATTGGAATATAAAAGAAATTAGAGGTTGTGTATTTTGTCTCTACTTATGGAAAATTCCTTTTGGTAAATCAGACAATAGTACATGATGATTCAGAATAACAGATATGAAGTATTGGTTCTATGAATATCTTGTAAAAAATCAATATTGTCCATGTGCCTTGCTATTAAAAGTAATATTTCTAATATTGATGTTGGATACTCTTCCAAAAGAATAGTTAATATTTCTTACTAATTCATAAAGTATCGTGGAGGTGGGAAACAAAGTCTATAAAAAGCCGATTAATGCATACATAATAGCAGATATAAGTAAACTTGCAGTACCAGGATTCTTGCCAACATCCAAACTCATTAGCATGATGGTGACATTCATATAAAATAGCATAATCAGAAGCACTCTGAGCAATTATGACTTCTTATTTTTTACTGCAACAAAATCCTCCATTAAAGACTACTTACTCCCTTATATGAGACCTATAAAATAAATGACCTTTGAGTAAATGAAAATAATCTCACCGAGTATATGGGAAATTTTTTCTATGAGTATACAAAGCTGTCATCCAGTTCCTACAAGTCTTTGGACTAAATGACCTTGGAGATGGTGTCAATGCCTTCCATTTCTGGGTCTCCACATTGAAAAACATGATGGTAACAACACTATAAGATACAGAGGAAGCATACGCTGAAAATAATTCCCATTAATTTGTTGCTTATGTCCTCTGTAATATGAGAGCCCATTTTACAGTCTGACATACTTTGTGCTGTTTCATTCTTTTTCTCCCCATGGTAGGCAATTGGTGTCCGATTGAATGAGCTGTGCCATGGGGAAAGCGAGAGCCCAGCCAATCTGCTGGGGCTCATTTATGATGAGGAGACCAAGAGGAGACTGAGAAAGGAGGATGAGGAGGAAGACTTTTTAGATGACAGTAAGGAGACTCCCTTTACTACAAGAACCCCTGCTTGTAAGAACCTCTGCTTTAGGAGCACTTAATATTTCTCTTTCCTCTTTCATATTCTTACCACCTTCTCATGTCTCCCCACTGCACCTTTTCCCCTATTCCCTTTACATGGCAGTAGAGCATGTGCATAAAGACACATGAAGGAGAGGACAAGAACCAGAAAGGTAAAACAATAGACAGAGGCCAAGGGTTGCAGGCCATGTGGAACACCCATTGCTTTGTA
>NW_011893613.1:0-1330 GCF_000151845.1 Pteropus vampyrus
CATTTCATTTTAGGCTCACTTTCTAATAGAGGCATCATCGTTTGGATGCCCGAGCCTCCTGCTTCTATCCAGAGTTAAATGTTGTAGAAATGTTTCGCGTTTTATTCAGAATGACTGAAATACTTTTGCAGGGTGTCACCTTCCAAGCCATCATTAAAGTTTGCAGTTTCAATAGCAAATTGTATTGCTACAGCAACTTTTAAAGGGATATTCTTTCCCCACCTCTCCCCACTCGCCCTGCTTTCCCCAAAAAACATTAAGCTGAAGAGAGAGTACATCTTAGCATTTAGACCAAAAATTCCTGACACAGATTAGTAGTTAATATGTTCCAAAAAGTATCCCCAACATGCAGAATGTTTTTTATTCTATTAAATCAGTTTTATATACTGTTTATGATCAAATCTAACTTTAAGAGAAACTCTTTTTTGTTATTGGAAAATCAACTTCTATTGATACAGAGAGTGGGCTGTATGAAGATAAAATTGGGACTCATGTCAGAATAAAATTTTTATGAGGAATTCTACAGCTATTACAAGAGTTAAAAAAATGTAGTCAGTTTTTCATATCTGCCTGCAGATTTAATGGGAAAAAAATCTATACTATTTAATTACTTTCTAATAGGTTTACTTGGAACATCTGACTTCATTGCTATATAACCCAGTAGTTGGGTCTGCATAATATTTATGTTATTACTAAAAGTAGATTACATATGTGAATATATTTTAAAAATACTTCATTTATATATGTTGTTATAATAATAATAATGATTAAAGGCATATTCAGAAATTTTCTTTACCTAACCAAATTATTTAGTTGCTAGGAGACAAATATGAATCATCTAACGTCATTATTATTAAACAGGTCATAATCCACTTTCAATTTCACAGTGCCAGTTGCTTTGGAACATGTATTTATTCAGAAACCATAGACATGTTGTATACTCAATGCAAATAACAACATCTTTCTCTGCCCGGTCTTTCATTTGTCATTTGAAGAAGTCTTAATAAACATGAATCTGGCTAACTAAGCACATTGAGGCCTCCCTAAAAAGTAAGATGATCTCTAACTGAGATTTTGTTAAATTATTTGCAATGTAAAGTTATTTATGACTTACATAAATCAATCGAAAGCAAAGACATATGTTTGATTCTCCTTTTCATGACAGAAATGTATAATAATAGTTCTTCCAACAATGGATGTCTTTTGCATAACATTCCTGTTATGATTGATTTTACCTCTTTTATCATGCTATGCAAGACAGGTATTTTTGATATGAAGCATACCACACTTAGAGATTAGTCATTTGCCACAAGACACAAAATAGTGGCTA
>NW_011893613.1:2105-4528 GCF_000151845.1 Pteropus vampyrus
CTGCATAATATTTATGTTATTACTAAAAGTAGATTACATATGTGAATATATTTTAAAAATACTTCATTTATATATGTTGTTATAATAATAATAATCATCTAACGTCATTATTATTAAACAGGTCATAATCCACTTTCAATTTCACAGTGCCAGTTGCTTTGGAACGTGTATTTATTCAGACACCGTAGACATGTTGTATACTCAATGCAAATAACATCTTTCTCTGCCCGGTCTTTTATTTGTCATTTGAAGAAGTCTTAATAAACATGAATCTGGCTAACTAAGCACGTTGAGGCCTCCCTAAAAAGTAAGATGATCTCTAACTGAGACTTTGTTAAATTATTTGCAAAGTAAAGTTATTTATGACTTACATAAATCAATCGAAAGCAAAGACTTATATGTTTGATTCTCCTTTTCATGACAGAAATGTATAATAATAGTTCTTCCAACAATGGATGTCTTTTGTATAACATTCCTGTTATGATTGATTTTATCTCTTTTATCATGCTATGCAAGACAGGTATTTTTGATATGAAGCATACCACACTTAGAGATTAGTCATTTGCCACAAGACACAAAATAGTGGCTATACCAGTCTTAGCCACCAGGTTAACTATACCTCAGCCCAGTTTACCCTCTGTAAGACTGAAAAAAGTAACTCTTCTACTGAAGAATCTCAAACATAAGCTTTCCTTGCGATGAATAAGTTATCCTATGATTTTGTGTCCTCATTAGCATTATGTTCTTTTGAATACATACCTTCTATTATATTTTAAGAAGATCCATTCAGATAAATAACAAGCATCTTTACTTACATTTTTAGTTAACAATACTTTTATTGCTTTAAAAAAGTCTTTGAAATTTTTTTGTTCAGAGTTACATGATAGTTCGACTTGGAGACTATTCAGTAATAGTGAATCATGCAAACTTCTTCAAAAAGATTATTTCAGCCCCAAATGTTTCCTACTCTAAAGAGTAAGTTTTCCACCTGATTCAAGTCAGGTTTCACTTTTTTGTGTGAATAGCGCTTCCTTGCGACCCTATCTCTATTCCCTCACATTGTTTTCCTTGCTCGGATTGAAGACCATACCCCTTCCTCTGAGCTTTGCTCAGGACTGCCATAACCGGTGAGCATTCCTCCACTAAGAAGAACCAGATGGCCATGAAGACACGTTAATGTTCCTCTTACATGTCCCCTGGGCAATCCTTCCTCACAAGGGACAAACTGTGCTGATTTACTGCTACTCTGAGACATAAACTAATCCATATAACAAAAGCTTGTCCTATCTTGATGGTAGGCATAACCCAGAAAGATCTTACCTTTATGTAGCAAGAAATCAACTTGTTTCGACAACAAATTGTTCAGAGAACTCCCTGAATTGTCCCATATATTATATATAGTATCAAAATAATTTTCTGATCCAATTAAAATATTTTAGGCAAAGTAGAAATAAAAGACCCTATGACATTATCATGCTCAGAGATACTTGGAGATTAAAAAGAGTGTGCATCTAGCAAAATAATAATAATAATAATAAAACATAGCTAAATTCATAGCAACTGTGCTTAATAGAGACATTATGGATAATTTAAAAAACTCTAATTATCTATAGCCATCTTCCTCCTTCATCAAATGATTAAGAGGTCATTCAGAGTAGCTGAAAGGTAACTAGGCAAGGCAGTAGGAGTTAGAAGAACTGGTTTGAATCTTGGCACCTTCACTAACAACCTACATGCACTTGAAGGAATTCCGTGACTTCTCCAAGACCAAATTTTATCATTTTTAAAATAGAGACAATTATTCTGGTCTAACTTGAAAGATGTATATGAGGATCAAATGAGAATATACCTAAAGTTTATTAAAATATAAAGTTACATGCAAAAAAAATGAATAATCAACATCATCATCAAGGTTAAACTAATTGCCAAGTTCCATCCCACTTCTTTTCTGCCCTTTGGCAGAAGTGCCACTAACGCCTGAGCAACTGAATAGTAAGGAAGAGAAGTGAAACTCTTCACCCCCAAAATATCAGCAGTACCTTCACAATGTAGAATTGCTTTTTGTAGCAATATCCTGACTACCAAAGACATCTCTGAAAGAAAATCTACTCGAAGCTTCGTAGATTAATTTCCTTACTTTATGAAGCCAAGAAAAAGAAAAAAAAAAAACAACTTTGTAATCGCTCATCAGAGAAACACATGACAGCAATACAGGCCCCTTTCTGGGGGTCAGAAGCCAGACTTTGTACCTATTTGCTCTCCTCACCCCTGTGGTGTGAAGCAGATAGGAAAGATGAGGTCATTTTGCAAATTATCTGACTCCAGACTGAAATCAGTAAACCCAGAGAAAAAGCACTTGAGTGCATAGGGGCCTCAGGAGGGGGCCAGACCTGAGCCTTCTGATAAGGCCTAATGTCGAGTGG
>NW_011893613.1:6123-8348 GCF_000151845.1 Pteropus vampyrus
ATCCTAGTTTATGTTAATAACCTCAATCCTTGATATACCTTGGCTCACATCATTCCAACTGTCTCCATCTTCACATTGCCTTCTTTCCTGTGTTTCTGTGTCCAAATTTTCCTTTTCTTATTAGGACAGCAGTTGTTGGATTTAAAGCCCATCCTAATCCAGTGTGACCTCAACTTAATTATACCTGCAAAACCCCTATTTCTAAATAAGACCACATTTACAAGTTCCAAGTAGACATCAATTTTTGGAAGATGCTACTCAACCCAGCACAATGGTCAAAAATACTCTCCATGAGAAGATGATGTTTGGGCAATATCTAAAGTAGTTAGGGAACTAACTAGTCATGAATCTGGAAAAAGACAGTCCATGCAAAGAATAGCAAGTATGAAGGTGTGAGATGTGAACGAGCCTGGTATAGGAAGTGAGTGAGGGGATGATCAGCAGTAGCAGCAGTTACAAAGGTTGTGGGGGTGGAAGGCAGATCAATAAAGCCTTGGAGGTCCTTCCTAAAAACGCTGGCTTTGACTCTGAGAGAGATAGTTATTCAATTGTTCTAAACAAAAGTATGATATTATTGGACGTTTTTCATGAGAATCACTGGCTGCTATGTTGACAATAATACACTGTGGGAGGTATAAGAGCAAAAGTAGTTAAAGGTTATTTCAATAATCCTTTTGAGAAATGATGATAGTAGTAGCGGCAGAGGTGGTGAGAAGCTATCATATAATAAGAACAACACACAAAAATATTCCAATTTTTTCCATCAGTACTTATCTACTATATTATCAAGTGTTTTGTCACCTGTTAGTGTTCATCCCCAGACAATGGAAGCAAGCACCAAAAGTCGAACAATTTTTTTTATGAGAAAAATCTTAAAATGAGAAGAATCTGTTTCCTTTTTCCTGTAATTAACAATGATAGCTACCACAGGGCCTGCTATTTGCCAGGAATTGTTATTTTACATTCATTATTGTATCATTTAATCTTCAAAATAAACCTGTACTACAAGCATTCTTTTCCATTTAACACATAGAAATTGAAGAATCAAAGAAGTTTAGCAATTTATCCTGTCATATGAGTCGTTAATGACAGAGCCAAGATTCTAATTTTCATATGCTTAATATTAACCCATGTGATTGTCATTATACTGCAGTGTGAATTAGGAAAACAAAAGTCGTTATTCTATTTAAGTATCTAATCACTGTGGTCCAGATCTTTAAATACCATGTTCCAGAGAGACTTCATTTGATATTTTTCATTTACAGGTAGTTGATTAATCGATTTAACTGATTGTTAATGACCAGGAATATTGTGAAAAGAGACTCTAAGTAGTCAACAAAGGAGGAAAGAGGCTAGGACATACCTTGTAACCAGGGGTGTACTAGAGGCGCACCAATGCTCATAAGAGTGACTTGTGCATCTCTACATTCAGGAACATCCTATGACACTTTGAAATAAGTCATGGTGGGCGTAGTTACCCCATGGAAATCAGCAAACATGATAAATAAGAACTTTTTTATTCAAAGACCTGATTTACCAACCTATACTATTGCCTCAAACTCACAACAAAATCTAAAGGCGTGAGTGTGTGTGGGTATCAAAGGTGGGGGAGAGAGAGAAACAGAAAGTGTTATTAAATCACTAGGTGTAGTTAATGTCTAACATTAATTTAAAAATTGCCTCAATATAAACCAAAATAACAAAAAGTGCCTACTTTACAGATAAACACAATTAATGTTTAGGATCACACACTTTCTGATTGGCTTCAGCAAAATGACTATAGGACTTAAGCATTTTAAGCAGCAACTGCAGATTTCTAGACTGGTTTTCCCTCAGTCCAAAGCCACACCTAGCCTTGCCTTTGCAAGTAATGTTCTTTTAGCAAATACACTGTGTGAACTTGGTCCTTCCGGAGAAGACTGAAACAACAGCAGTCTGGACAGAGGCCTGTTGTATGGTTTTCAGGAGCTTTCACTCTTCTATCAACAGAAGCAAGTGATAAGATTTCTCCCCTGGAGGAATGTTCTTTCACCAAGGAGAGATTGAGGGACAGAATCAGCACAAATATTAACCAAAATAAGTATGATTTCCTTGCCATGGGAAAAAAATCAGGTAGAAATTGTTTTAGAATTATTGGTCATTTTGGATCATCCCCATAACTTGTATCTTCCACCAGTACTTCTTCTGAAAAACAGCAGCTTATACCAACCAAAACACATGTGCAC
>NW_011893614.1:0-313 GCF_000151845.1 Pteropus vampyrus
GGCGCGCTGCCTCCTCCCCGCCGTCGGCTCGGTGACGAAAGGGACTTGGGGTTTCCCGGTTCTGCGCCCCCCGCAGCAGTGAGGTGCTTGACACACGTCGACGGAAGGAACAGGCGTGAGAGGCGCCCTGAGGCCGGGCAGGAGCACCCGCGAGACTCACTGCGGGCCTCGGCCGCGCAGGCGGGTCAGGGCTGTGGGCGGATTCGCGTTTTCGACGTTCTCGAAGGTGCTGTCGGCTGCTGCAGACAGGTCTCCGTTCTCACGCGACCAGCACGGGCTCCGCGGGGGCGTAAGCGAGGAAAGAGCAGGTGGC
>NW_011893614.1:1678-3755 GCF_000151845.1 Pteropus vampyrus
CGTGCGACGCAGCAGCCGCGGGGCCTGTGCAGGGGCCGCACCCTGGCGCCTTGTCCGTGCATGTCCGGCAGTGTCTCTCCTGGGTCCTCTGGAGGCTACGCGACCCCAGCGTGTCACACGGCGACTGTCCCCCCGCGCCTCAGCGGGTGTCAGCGTGCGCACCCCTCTGTGTGACGTGCGTGTGCGCACGCACGCGTATCGCACTGGAAAGTCCCATCCCGTCTGTTTACGCGGTTGTTCTGAAAAGCCGTTTTGGGGTTTCGTCAGGCCTCTTCTCTGTGTGTGGTCATGACCGCGTTTTTGCTTTGCGGGGTCATCGTCACAGGCGCCGCCGGTGCCCACCGCACCTGCCCCGCAGCCGGGCGCTTTCTCCCGCCTCCGCCTGCGACGAGACACTAGACGCCTCCCCTCTGCCTCGCCTGGGCCCCACCCCCGTCCACGTCCAAGACGGTCCCCACACTGCTCGCGAGGGAACCCTGCGCCCTCCCGCCCGCCCTCCGTCCGTCCCTCCGTCCCTCCGTCCCTCCGTCCGTCCTCCTCTCCCGTCCCGGTGACGGTCTCCGTGTGGCACTCACATGGTATTTACCACTCTCACCAGCTCACCCGGTAGACGTCCCTGTCTGTCATCTCCCTGAATCCGTGGTGAGTGCTCTGAGGGGCGGGACCGCCCGGCCATCTTGGCATCTCCCGTGTCACCCAGCACGGCGCCGGCCCCGGAGGTGGGGAGAGTTCCCCCCGCAGCGTGCACGGCTGGGCCACCAAACTGTCTCGGCTGTGGCAGCACTGCGGTTGGGGGCAGGGTGGGGACAGCCGATCCTTCGTCTGCGGATCCGACGTCCACGGCTCAGGGGAGAAGCTGCTGGTGTGGGAGCCGGTGCTGGTTCGCGGGCTGCTGCTGGGCCGTCACCGGACGGCTGCGTGTCGGAAAGCTAGAAATCATCACCGGTGTCACTTCCCGTCACGCTGAACACCTGCCTTAACCACGCTGGGACCTGCAGAGCGATGTCTCCTCACAGTGGTTCCGCACTGGCCACTCGTCGGCGTCACTCGGTGGCCGTTGTGGTTAGATGCAGCTCTGTGGTGGGGTCCTGTGGACCCATGACTCTCGGGGCCTCCTCCGGGGACACCGGCTGTCGGGGAGGGGACGGCCCTACCCAGGATGGGCAGGTGGCTGGGCCGCGGCAGCATCACGGTCAGTCCGGGGAGAAACCACACGGGGGCGCTGTGTGCTGGCTCCGCCTGTCCTAAAGCTGCAACGTCACAATCCATGAGTGTCCATCACTTCCTGAGAGCTGTGGGGCCGGGCTCGGCAGGGGGGTCAGTGACAGCTGCCTGGCCAGGGCCCCGTAGTTCCCAGGGCCGCAGAGGTGGACACCGAGGAAGGAGGGACCTGGGCACAGCGCGGGCTGCACAGCGCTCGTCCCTCCACCGGGCGGTCTGGCCTTTGGCACACGAGCCCCACACGACCAAGCGACACACCAAGCGAAGGCCAAGGGCCTCGAGGAGCCCGTTCTCCGCCTGGCCGTGTGCAGGCCTCGGCCTCCCCGTTCCTCTCTGCTCTGCGTCCCCAGCAGCAGCCACATCGCCCCACCCTCGGGCCGGGAACCCAGGTTCAGAGAGCGTCAGAAAGTCGCCCCATCCAGGACTGAGCCCGAGATCCCAGCATCACACACGGTGACAGTGCCACACGGTGCTGCTGGCAGCAGGCATGACGGCCACGTCCTCGTCCTCCCTCAAAGCCGTGAGTGGGGTGCGGGGCCCGGCACGGCCACGACCCCGCGGGGAGGCGAGAAGCCGCTGTGCCCCACGGGGCGGCAGGGACCACAGGGCCGGGGAGGGCGGCGGCCTCGTCACCACGTCGCCCCGCGGCTTATCCTCCTCCGCCTGTGGCTCTTCAGGGGAGTCCGGAAGCTGTGGGCTGAATCAGAGGATGCGGCTGTCGGTGACACGCACCCTGACCCCCCGGCACCCGAGCCTCGACTGCCCCGCAGAGGCCGGCCCCGGCCAGGCGAAGCCCCGGGAGGGGGAAGCAGTGGCCGTGAGCAGGAGCTCTGGCCAGCCGTGCATTTGGGCGCCT
>NW_011893614.1:6415-7511 GCF_000151845.1 Pteropus vampyrus
CTGTTTTCCGTCCCAACTCACACTCCAAGTGCCACAGACGGGAGGTGACAGGGCTGCAGGGGGGACGCAGAGCGGCCGCCCCTGCCCGTGGGTCCGGGTGCAGGCTGTTCCACCACCAGCCCAGCCGCTCACCCTGAGCCTCGGGTTCAAACGGAAGGGAACCACAGACGACCCGGCTTCTCTGGCACACGGGCCACGCACCCCGAAGCACAGAAGGGCCGAGGGAGCTGAGCGGGGAGGGTGCTGTTACCTGGACAACAGCACGACAGAGCTAGTGACAGCCACGCCTCCGTCCCACTCTGACGGACCTGGGCCCACTCCAGAGGGGACTCTCCCCAGGCTCAGCGGGACCTGCGGGGAAGAGGGGCTGCGTGCCCCCCCACACGTCTGTGTCCCCGTCTGAGAATTCCTCACGAGGACGCTGCGCACAGCGAGCACGCTTCTGCAGGCCCCCTCTGAGGCGCTGGGCTGCGAGGCCACTGGCCCTCCACGTCCCTTCCCCAGACTTTGTCCCACACCAGCCACGGGACTCAAATGTCACCAAACCAGCCCAGGCCGGCCTGCATGCCTGCAGCCGGCGGCTCCCTGCGCATCTGAAACCCGGGCAGGTTTCCCGGCCGCCGCCCTCACAGCCCACAGCCCGGACATACCCCAGCTCCCGACCCTGCCCCCCGGCACCGCAACTGGCGTGGCTGCGATGGCTCTGGGCGCTGGAGAGCCGGCCCACGTGCTGGGCGCCTGCGGGCCGCGGCCGAGCCCTGCCCTGTCAAAGTCCCTTCTCCCCTTTGATAAAGAAACGGTTGCCTGTGGAGGCCGTGAAGCCCACGGTGCCCGCGAGTCGGTGCCCAGAGGGTGACAGCTTTGTAAAGACACGGGTGACAGCTTTATAAACACACGGATCCAGCTCCACACGGGCTGAGACATGGACTCAGGACAGATCAGCCCGAACGTGACCACTGGGAAGGGTGACGAGGACAGGGTCCTGCCGCGGTTTAGCTTTCGCGTGGTTTACCCGTTCCGGCGGTGTCCGAGCAGCGGCCGGGACGGGACCGGGACGGGGACGGGACGGGGACGGGGACGGGGACGGGACGGGGAT
>NW_011893615.1:0-325 GCF_000151845.1 Pteropus vampyrus
TGGAGGCAGAGTGTTCTAGACAGAGTGTTCTAGGTACAAGGTCCCTAAACTGGGAAAGATTGTGGTACATCTAAGACACAGGGAGAGCCCAGTGCGGCCGGAGTGTGGTGAGTGAGCAGGAATGGTGGGGCGTGGGCGCAGACAGAGGAGAGGGGCTAGATCATATGGAGCACTGGAGGTCGAGTGTGGAGGACAGAATAGTACTTCTCCATCCCAAGATGCCCATATCTTCATATGTCACCTTACATGGAAGAAGGGACTGGGAAGTGATTGAATTAAGGATCTTGAGATAGGGAGAAAATCCTGGATTATCCAGGTGGATCGA
>NW_011893615.1:1480-3365 GCF_000151845.1 Pteropus vampyrus
TTTTTTTTTCATGGGATAACTTTCTTACTTAAAAGAATGACTGCCACAGAAACTATGTTTATTCAGATTGAATGGTGTTTGGAAGACAGCTCACATGATCAAAGTGAGCCTGTCACTTCAAAGACAACAACCAACTGTATTGATGCCAGTAATAAAATTCGAGCTTTCAGGCAGGTATTAGAATTTTGAAAAAATTGTATCTGCTCCCAGAGGTTGCCAACTTCCCAGTACTTAAAGACTTTTTTGGATGAAATCAGTGGTGATATTAACAAATGGGATTTTGTTGTTCTTGCCGTACCATAAAATGCATAAACATTTGGAAAATCTGAATAACTCAGTGAAACACTATTTTCCAAATGACCAAAGCATGATATTACAAAATCATGCATGGGTAAGAACGCCATGTTGAGTGCAGGAGAAACCAGTGATTGTAATGTAATATGGAGTGTGGAAAGCTCATTGATACGGCTTCAGAGTCCACATTACAGCTTAAGTCTAAAAACCTACCACCTGTAGAGTTTTGGTGTAGCGTCAGTGAATATCCACAATTAGTTAAAACGGCTACTAAAATATTACTCCCTCTTCCAGCTACAAGCCTCTGTGAGACTGGATTTTCTTCTTTTCTTCAACCAAAGTAACATATCCCAATAGATTGAATGCAGAAGCACATAGGCGACTCCAAGCTGTTTTCTTTTCAGCCAGAATTGAAAGATGTTTGCAAATTTGTAAAATAATACAATTCTTTATCGAAAATTTTTATTCTGGAAAATATACGTATTTCACATAAAGCATGTATTTTAACACATTTTAAGTAAATTAATAAATTTTAAAAAATTAGTTTTAATGTCAGTGCTACAAATATCAAAATATATAACCCAAATGAGAACTCTTTGAGGTTCTCAGTGAATTTTAAGAGGATAAAGGGATTCTGAGACCAAAAATGTTTGTGCGCTGTTGGTCTGTAGTACTCTAGTCAACGAATAGAACCACTCCATGCAGATAAAAGGCAGTTTTAATTTTTCACTAATTGCTGCCCCAAACTGTTACATTGAAACTAGCTTTTTAAATCTCAAACAAAATTTCTCACAAAGTCTGTAACTTCCAAGACATTTTCAGTTATTAAAAGACCAGTCAAAAACTCCTTTGTCATATCTCATTTATTTTTATTTTGTATTTTTTTGTCGTATCTCATTTAAATCTTACCACTTCCGTTCCCTAGCGCCAGCTCAGAGTAGCGGAGTTGATGGGCACAGTGTGTTCTTTCCTTCCTCCACCTACCATCTCTTAAACTGTGATCTTAGAATGTTACTAGCTGGCTTGGGATTGTAAGATTCATGGGTCTATTTATCATTAACTAATTAATAATAATTATAACTTTTGAGCTATTTTATGAGCCTTATTAGACTATGAGCTAGGGATATAGTAGTGAACGCTAGGGACATTTTCCCAAGTCTGTAAATTTCATTACCTAGTTGGGGACAGGCCTAATGAGGTAAATGCAATAAACATACAAAGTCTGAAAAGGATGATGAACAAAAAGAATAGGGAGCTAACGGAAATATAATGGCGGAGTACTAATTTTGATCAGATAGGACAGTTGGGGAATGCATCTTTAGATATGTAACATTTGAGCTGGGCCCAAAGATGAGCGTGGGCATCCCCAAGACTAAGGAGCATTGCAGGTAAAGAAAATGCCTGTGGGAGGGACCCTGCTGGCTTGAGGAGCTAACACAAGGTCCCAGTGGTTGGAATCTGGGGGAGAATGGCTCGAGACAGAACCCTGAAGGGGCCGGGTCTTCTGGGTCTTGCAGGGCGAGTGACTTGCTAGTATACTAGCAAGCATACACTTAATCTCGAGTACAGCAGCAAGCCACCGGAGGGTTTG
>NW_011893615.1:4515-5969 GCF_000151845.1 Pteropus vampyrus
ATCACCTTCCAAAGGCCCCGCCTCTTAATGCCATCATTTTGGGAGTATAGACGTCACCATATGAATTTAGAGAGGAAGATGAACATTCAGTCCATTGCAAAAGTTAAGTAAGTTGTCTAATGGCAAGTAAGGGGCCGAACTGGGATTTAAACTCAGATATGTTTGAATTCGAGGTTCTTAATAAATTATATTGATACTTTATTTTTTAAAAGCTGCGACAATGTTATAAATTCTTCCTGTTTACTGTTCTTTGTCCTTGTCCTTTTCCCCATGTGGTAGCAGTAAAATCTCTAAAACATACGGACCCATATGCTTCTCTTTGGGGACAGCGAGGAAATCAGCAGCAGGAAGAGTATATCCCACTTCACAGCTGACGGGAACAGAGATGGCAGTGTGGCTCCTGAGAGGACATGGAGTCCATCGGGCCTGCACACGAAAGAAGGCAGGCCGATGGATCCTCGCTGAGCTCTGACAGGTCCCTGGGATTTCTTACCACTGCAGTACTATCCTCTTAACTGGTTTCCTGTTTCCTATTCTCCCTCTTCCCCAGTCTGGAAAAAAAAAAAAAAAAATGGAAGGAAGTACAAATCGGATCTTGTTTTTCCTCTTTAATGGCTTTTTTTTTTTTTTTTTTTTAATTGGATAAAATTTACTTTCTCTAGAAAATTGTTCAGGGAGCTAAAGGAATCTCATCTGTGGAGAAGATTCTTGTAATGATTTCAAATAGAATCATTACACTTTAACCAAAATTAAAAGGTTGATGGTTTGTTGCTTTCTATAATTTAACTTAAGCCTGAAACCTGTTTTTGGTTTTTATAACCACATGTTAAGGCCATGTCCCTTATAAGAACTATCCATCTCTATAGAGATGTTGCAAACAGCCCGGCCTGAACTAAAGGCAAAGTAACTGGTTGTTCCTAGTGGTTCCCTGAGGAAAGGCCTTTTTCTCCCCCTTTCTGGCTGTGTCATTTGAGCAAAGTCATAACCTCAAAGCTTTTTTTTTTTAACTATGCTTGTGAGCACAGGTACATTCATAAACTACATAACACAGAGGAGAGTCTAAAGATAAAAGCATTATGTCTGTTTTAACCTGAAAATATAATTCCAAATTAGGTGATTATTTTTAACTTAAAAAGAAATTCATTAAGATCAAGTAGAAGCACCGACCAAAATAAACTCACAAACCAAATGTACGTAAGAACTCCTGAAAGGTGAAATATAAAGGTACCTAGAAACCTCTTCCTGTAAGCAAAATGTGATTCCCCACTCCACCCTTTATAATAATATTGCATAAAGGAACTGGATGCTGTCTTAGGAGACACCAGAATTAATTTACATTAAAGAACCAAGCTAGCCTTCTGATTCCTACAACAAGTACTTAGAAATACTGGGTACAGAATTGCAAACATTCTTTTAAATGTATCTATGCTTATAACAAAGTAAGGCAAACTTGA
>NW_011893616.1:0-1631 GCF_000151845.1 Pteropus vampyrus
CTGTTAGGCTATCATTAAAAAGACAACAGATGACAAGTGTTGACGAGGATATAGAAAAAAAGAGAACCCTTGTGCACTGTTGATGAAAATGTAATCGCTTCAGCCACTATGAAAAAAGAGTATGGAGGTGCTTCAAAATATTAAAAATAGAATTACCATATGATCCAGCAACCCTACTTCTGGATATATATCCGAAGAAATAAAAACAGGACATAGAAGAGATATCTGCATTCCCATGTTCACTGCAGCATTATTCACAACAGCCAAGATATGGAAACAACCTAAGTGTCCATCAATAGATGAATGGGTAAAGAAGATATGGTGTACACATATACACAATGAAATATTATTCGGTCATGAGAAAGAAGGAAATCCTGTCATTTGTGCCAACACAGACAGACCCTGAGGGCATTACACTAAGTAAGATAAATCAGGTAGAGAAAGACAAATACTGCGTGATCTCACTTATATTTTCAATCTAAAAAAAAGCTGAACTCAGAGAATAGAATGGTGGTTCCCAGAGGCTGGAGGGGGGCGGGGGGAAGAAAATTGAAGAAATGTTGGTCAAAGAGTATAAACTTCCAGTTAGAAGATGACTAAGTTGTGGGGATCTAATACACAGCATTGAAAGTTACTAAGAGACTATCTTAAGTGTTCTCACCACATACAAACGCATGCACACAAATGATAATTATGCAACGAGACGGAGATGTTGGGTAATGCTACGGTGGTAGTCATATTGCAATACATAAGTGTATCAAATCGGCATATTGTACACCTTCAACTTACACAATGTTATATGTCAACTACAGTGTGCATATTCTCTCTCTCAATCAGTGATTGTCCATATTGCCACATGTAAACAGACGTCATTCCTTTTTTAAAAAAACAAAGCTACATTAAAGTAATACTTGCACCTGATTTAAATATAAAACACACATAAGGGTTTACAATGGAAGAGAATCATCTCCTGCCTCATCCCCTCACCTCTAGCCCTGCTCCCAAAGGCAGCCTCTTATACCTAGTTCTGTCTTCACTTTTTCTCATGGATAGCACCATATTATAAGTAACATATTTATACATCTGCTTAATTGATTGACTTAAAATATTATCTATGACATCCTGCTATGACGAGGATCTATCCCACTAATATGATTGTCTCTATCAATTTTAGACATTGTTTATTAATTTTCTAATAAGATAGGTAAGCATTTAGCTACTTACTCCATCCTATCTCCTCCCACTATCGTTCCATCTCTACTTACAATTCTCCCTCTGGTCACCTCTAGGGCCTCGAACACTATACAAAACTCCATTTCTCTTTGCATCAACTATAGGGAGCATCTTCTCACTTTGAAGCACAGGAATATTAATAAGCCCTTCCTTCTCTCTGCTTGTATTACCCCCTCCACAACAATCTCTTCGTCTTTCAAAATCTCTCAGCTCTCTCTTTGATTTGCCATTGTCAAGTTGATAACGTTTTCATTCTATTTTGTAACCACAAAGAAATCTTCTGTTACTTGCTGGTACCTGCAGGGTATATATACATACATACATACATACATACATACATACATACATACATACATACATACATAAATATATATATGATACATGATATCAAATATATA
>NW_011893616.1:1681-2008 GCF_000151845.1 Pteropus vampyrus
AACACTATACAAAACTCCATTTCTCTTTGCATCAACTATAGGGAGCATCTTCTCACTTTGAAGCACAGGAATATTAATAAGCCCTTCCTTCTCTCCACTTGTATTACCCCCTCCACAACAATCTCTTCATCTTTCAAAATCTCTCAGCTCTCCCTTTGATTTGCCATTGTCAAGTTGATAACGTTTTCATTCTATTTTGTAACCACAAAGAAATCTTCTATTACTTGCTGGTACCTGCAGGGTATATATACATATATACATACATACATACATACATACATACATACATAAATATATATATGATACATGATATCAAATATATATATT
>NW_011893616.1:4222-4552 GCF_000151845.1 Pteropus vampyrus
CCGAGGAGGAGGGGCATGTGAGGGAAGCATCACTGAGTCATCCTGCCTGAGTTCAGGGTAGCAACCAGAGCAGAAGAGAAGTAAACACAATTCCTGGGCCTTCCTGGGAATACTTGTGCGGGAGCCCACTAAGAGCCTGGACTTTCTGCTACCCTGCAGGACCGCTTGCACTTAGGTATTGAAAGGAGAAGACCTCTCCAGACTGGGAAGTCTGGCATATTTAAGTTAGCCCACAGCCTGCTATATGGTAGTCTCTAAGTAAATGGCAGCTTTTTATATCTTATTCCTAAATTTTGGTAAGGACAAATAAAATCTGCATTTGATGCCATA
>NW_011893617.1:0-380 GCF_000151845.1 Pteropus vampyrus
TCTGCCAAGATCAAGAGACATAACAGATCAACTTAATACATAGAAACAAACACAAGGAGTCAGCCAAAATGAGAAGACAAAGAAACATGTACCAATGAAAGAACAGGACAAAACTCCCCCCCAAAATAATTAAACAATATGAAGACAAGCAATCTACCAGATGCAGAGTTAAAAAAAATAATAATAAGTTATAAGGATGCTCAATAAACGTAAGGAAAGAATTGATAGATTCAGTGGGAATTTCAACAAAGAAATAGAAAACATAAAATGGAGATAGAAATATTAAAAAGAACCAATCAGAAATAAAGAATATAACAACTGAAATGAAGAATACATTAGAAGGAAGCAAAACTAGATTAGATGAAGCAGAGGATTGAATC
>NW_011893617.1:2521-2941 GCF_000151845.1 Pteropus vampyrus
CGGAGTGAAGGTCTAAGCGAGACTCTCTCTGTATAGAAATGCCAGTGGTATCCATTGTTCTCTGTTGAGTCCTCCCTCCCAGTCCACAGACACAACGTCACCATAGCCATGACATCATCAAACTGGATAACAGAGGTCGCTTTGCCCAGAGAATTTCCTGAAACCCTGCCTCCCCCAACTTGCAGCCCCACCCAAGCCACATCCAGATACATCCTCAGCAAGTCAGATGCTCTTTGGTGAGCAGCACCCAGACCCACACTGGAGACAGCTGGACTTGGTTTCTGGTGTGGCCTTTTGAGGCAACTATAAGCACAGCATCTGTGGATTGCTTGCTGAATCTTAACAGGTGGCCCCAGAGCAGGACACAGGCTGGGACTAAATTTGGCCTGCAGCTGAATCCCTCTCAGGACTGTGCCACTG
>NW_011893617.1:4151-5908 GCF_000151845.1 Pteropus vampyrus
TTGCTTGCTGAATCTTAACAGGTGGCCCCAGAGCAGGACACAGGCTGGGACTAAATTTGGCCTGCAGCTGAATCCCTCTCAGGACTGTGCCACTGGACAACTACTTCACAAATCCACACTAATAAGACTAGGACACTTAAGAGCTTTGCTTAGTACATAGTAACAGGCACAGAAAGGCAGCCAAATGGGAAGACAAAGAAGCAGAAACCACATGAGAGAACAGAACAGAGATCCAGATATAATGGAGTCAAGTAATCTAACAGATGCAGAGTTCAAAACACTGGTTATAAAGATGCTCAATGAACTTTTGGGAAGTGTAGATAAATTCAGTGAGAACTTCAACAAAGAGATAAAATCATAAACATGGAAATGGAACTTATAAAAGGGAACCAGTCAGAAATGAAGAACACATTATCTGAGATGAGAAATGTATTAAATGGAATAAACAAAGGAATAAACAAAGTGAATAAAGAAAAGGATCAAATGCCCTATCTAGAGGATGGGAAAGCCAAGGACACACAATCAGAATGGCAAGAGATAAGATACCAAAACTATAAAAATAATTTAAAGAGCATATGGGACACTATTAAGGGTCCAAATATCCATCTGATTAGCATAACTGAAGAAAATCAAGATGTTGAACAGCTGTTTGAAGAAATAATGATGGAAAACTTCCCCAACTTGGTGAAGGAAATGGACATAAAACCTCAGGAAGCTCAGAGAACTCCAAAAACCAGGGATCCAAAGAGGCCCACATGACACATCATAATTAAAATGCCAAAGGTTAAATACGAAGAAAGAATATTAAAAGCAGCAAGAGACAAACAGGTAGTTACCTATAAGAGAATACCCATAAGACTGGCAGCCGATTTCTCAGAAGAAACTATTCAGGACAGAAGGGCTTGGTAAAAAAAAATATTCGACAGGATGAAGACCCAGGATCTACAACCAAGAATACTTTATCCAGCAAAGCTATCATTTAGAGTTGAAGGACAGACAAAGAGCTTCCCAGACAAAAATAAGCTAAAAGAATTTATCATGACCAAGCCAGTATTACAGGAAATGTTGGAGGGACTTCTTTAAGAAGAAACACATGTATCAAAAACTGGAATAAAAAATGATAACAACTATATTCCTATCAATAAGTACCTTAAATGGAAAAGAATTAACCAAAAGATAGAGTGACTGAATGAATAAGAAAATAAGATCCCTACATATGCTGCCTACAAGAGACTCAGTTCAGATTAAAAGACACACAGACTAAAAGGAAGAGGAGGGAAAAAGATATTGCTTTGATGTATCTAGAAAGTCAGACAGAGAAAGATAAACACTATATGATTTCACTTACATGCGGAATCTAAAGAATAAAAAGAACAAACTAATCAAAAACAGACTCACAAATATAGTGGACAATTTGGTGATGGATAGAGGGGAGGGGAGCTTTGGGACTGGGAGAATGGGGTGAAGGGTTAAAGAAGTAAAAATTAGTAACTAATGGATGGTCATGGGGATGGGAAGCATGGCATAGGGAATGCACTTAGCGTTAATATGTTGGCTAGGTAGAGGGTCAGGGAAGGAAGGGAACATTTGGGGGGATCGTTTCACAAACTATTTAGATGTCTAACCAATGTACTATATACTTGGAACTAATTAAAATAAATACATTTTAAAAAACTTTTAGAAGTAGTAAACAAATTTAGTAACTGTAACAGGATATACCATTAATATTCAGAAATAGGTTACATTTTTATATACCA
>NW_011893618.1:0-549 GCF_000151845.1 Pteropus vampyrus
CTTTTGGATGTCTCCATCTTCATAGCCTATGATAGCCGATGAATACGTTCCCCGAAAGCCTTCGAATGAGAAAACCGGTTAAAATCTTACGGTCTCTGTGGAGGAGATAGCGTATGGGTCACCCACAGTTTTTTCCTACCTGTGTTTTTAGAGCACTAGATCAGTGTTTTTGAAACTCGATCATACATGAGAATGGGCCGGAGTTCTTAAAAACGTGGGTTCTTGAATGTATCCCCACTCCCGAAATCATGGTTTTGTAATCTAAGAAGATATACAGAAAGGTCGCAAGAGTGTTTTGGAAACAGTAAAATTCAGATTACATCTTAAGAAACGTGTCTAAAATAGTCGTTGTTAATACGGCTGCACATTTAAAAAATGTGAAAAGGTTTTTTCTAAATGCCTGCATTCCATCTTTTTTTTTTTTTAATTTAATTGGTTTTGAATGAGGCTCAATTTATAATCCTATATAAATTACCCCGTAGGATTTTAATATGTAGAAAGTGAGAATGATTGATCCTGACCCTCAAAAGTTTGCTGAGACTTGATGGG
>NW_011893618.1:3469-5026 GCF_000151845.1 Pteropus vampyrus
GCAATCAATCTCTTTTCCCGGCAGCGTTTAAAAAGCAAACGGTTCATTCTGTAATTGATAGCATGCTGCTTGGAATATTAACAAACATCTTACAAGTTATGTTATCTGAGGATATTAAAATCCAGTCATTCACACAGCCAGTATGTGTCGAACATGTTCTATATTCAGAGCACTCCACTAAGCACTGGGAGCTTTCAGAGGTAAAGCTCCCTGCCTTTCTAGTGTTTTCGGCACCATCGGGGAAATAAAGGCACCAAACACAGGTCCCTAACTTGAGACGGTGTCCGGCGGTTACTCTGACGGCAACGTAAACTCCCAGGAAGACCAGGACACTGGGATTCTGAGGGAGGGCTTCTTCGAGGGCCTGGAGGAGGCTGTTAAGTAGGACCGGAGGAAGAGGACTCTCCAGGGAGAGTGGACAAGGCCCCTGGAAACACAGCACGATCGTTCCAGAAACTGGAGCTCCGAGGGGACTTACGGGAAAATCAAGGAGAGGAAAGAACCATGACAGACATAATTTTGCCTCTGTGGCCTTCTTCCCCTAAACGTGTAATCCCAGTCTGAAAAACATCCAACGGATCCCGAAATGGGGATATTCTTTTGGGACTAGCCAATGAGCGTGATGAGGAGCCATTGGAAGGAGCCACTCCTGGTCCTACGAGTGCCACGATCGGCGTGGTAATTAAGCAAAACCGTTCCGACATCGGTGCGGAAGACGGATGGAAAGAGAATTTGAAGGGAGCAGACCTAGCGTCTCGGGTGAGAGCCTGAGCTGAAGCGCAGCACGGGCTGCTGGGTTAGAAAGGAGGAAACTTCTGTGGGATACGCGAGGGAGCTAAAAACAATACCTTTACGCTTAGGTACCTTGGCCGGAAATAAAGAGGTGAAGAAAATGTTGGTCCCAGAGGGAAAGAGAACAGGAGCACCGTTTCGGAGCCTGCTACCTCGATGGTCACCCTTCCTAACGAATGTTTCTAATTGATTTCCAGCCGAGGAGCATTAGCTGACTTACAGACCGGGCATCTATACATATTTTTCTCCAGCCTCCACATCCTCCATCAGTGGTCATGACCAACGGCGGCATATCTCATTAAACGCATCCATTGCCACCGAAGGAACTCTTTTTCTCTGAGCCGAAAGCCGGCAGCACTGGTTCCTCAAGCCACACGTCAGTAAGCAGGGAGATCTCCGATTCCATGTCGGACCCAAACTCCCTCTACGAGGCTCCGATTTCAAGCGAGCGGCACTCCCTGGAAGACAGGGAGCAGCATCCCGTGATTCTCGTACCACAGGTAGTTAAAGGGACGACGAATACACGACACGTGAGAAGTGACCAATAGAGCAGCCACGGATACTGGAGGAGGACGCTCCTCAAACCCCACCGCTGCCGTCACCCCGTGGAACTGACGGCAGAAGAGAGCGAGAAGATCTCAGGGATCTGGAGGTGTAGACAAAGAAGGCTGCAAGGAGCCTGGACACGTCTTTCAAGTTTGATGCTTTAACCTTCACGTTTATGTTTTATTTCTACAACTCTTGTGAATTTCTGTCTTCCGTTCC
>NW_011893618.1:6631-7994 GCF_000151845.1 Pteropus vampyrus
CCCGCTTCTCAGGGGCGGACAATAGAATTCCTCTTTTCTAATGACAGCCCTGAGGCCTTCTGATCATCACCTCCCTTCGACTGCTTCCCAGGACCTCGCAGTCCTGCCGGGCGGGGAGGGAGGAGACTCGTCCTCCGTCCATTTACTCTGTGGTGTGACCCTGGGTGAGTCATTTCCGTGATTGATATAGCCCCCCCCCACCCCCGACTTTCCCATCTCTGCATCCCTCTTCTTGCCTCTCTGGGGCTATTCGACCTCCATTTCAGACACCGCCGGTGTCTAGGACCAGTATTTACCGCCTGCAGAAGGAGTCGACACAGTGACGTCTTCATCGATTTATTCTGCCGTCGGTTTATTCTGATATACTCCTGAGTGCCTGCCGTTTGCCAGACACTGCCCTAGGTTTAGGGGACAAAGCAGCCACCAGGGTGGGAGTCCTGTGCTGGGGACAATTCTGGCTCCGGGTAGTGAGTGAGAGGCAGCGTGGTAGGACACGGGCGGCAACTGAGATGCGTCTGATTCAGGGCTACGTTTCCAGAACGGAGCCCAGTACCTAGGGGGTCCTCGACTATTTGCTGAATGATCGCTTAAAGGGCGCTTCTGATTGTGAATACCCCGCCCCAGCTCCTAGGTAGGGCTTTCCGCTGGCTCGGCTCAGTTTAGCACAGATGAGCCCTAACTCTCTTGCAAGAGGCACCGTCACGCAGATGCACAGAACAGGCGGCTCCAAGTGTCTCCAAGAAACACCGATGAGCAGACGCACTCGTTTTTATCACAAGGTGCCCCTTTGGGCCTCGCCGTGGGCCCTGGTGTCACAGGGACGTGCGGGTGGCTGGACAGATCATGAGACGTGCGGTTGCGATTGCAAAGCCCCCCACCTGCCGCCCCCTCCCCGCCCTCTGTCCTCCCGTCGCCCGCACGAATCGCTCCTGCCCCCTCCCCCTCGTTGCCCTTCGTCCCTTCCCGATGAAACTGCCATCGCACTAATGGGGGAGGTGGGTGGGTGCAGCAGAGCGGGCGGCTGCCTCTGGCGGCCTCCCTGGGAGCCGGGGTGGAGCTGCCGTCCCCAAGCCCTCCAAGGGGGCCTGCGAATGGCTTTTCTCTTCAGGGCCGTGGCCCGCAGAGGTGGCTCAGGGAACCTGCCAGAGGGCGCTACGGCCGGCCACGTCTGGGCCCCCACGCGGTGCCCCTTTGGCCGCGGCAGGGCGCCCCCAAACACCTGGGGACGCTGACAGCCGGCTCCTCCCAGCCCTGAAAACGACTCTCCTGCTCGGCGCTGCTCTTTTCCCCCCAAACTCACGCCTCCCGGACACGTTTGCGAGTGCGCGCTGCCTCCCCGACGCCTGCGCCCCCCGACGCCCGC
>NW_011893619.1:0-2132 GCF_000151845.1 Pteropus vampyrus
CCCCCGCGGTAGGGACTCCCGTGAGGACGGGGACCCGACAGCCCGGGCGGGTCCTAAGCGGATGCCTGTGCCTGCCATGCAGGGGCAGCCGGCAGCCGAGGCCCCCAGGGCACCGGACACGTGCAGAAAGGCAGCCGGGCGGCAGGAAGGTCTGCACCGGCGACATGGGACAGGCGACCTGGCCACCACCGCCACCCACCGCCTGCAACCGAGCGGATCAACGCCCCCCTCCCACAACACTGACACCGGACCCCAGAGTCCACGCAGGAGCATCGCAAACCCCGCACCCCGCACCCCGCACGGTGGCCGAGGACCAGGCACTCGGTCACTGCCAGACGTGAGCACCCGCGAAGCGGGACCTGCACAGCGATTCAGCGGTCAGAGGAGAGCAGGCCTCACGGCCACACACGCCCTCCTGTGGGGCCGGCTCGCTGGACACCACGGCCGCGGCGGGGGTGGGGGGCGGGGGGTCCTCAAACGCCCCGCCTTGGGTTTTTAAGTAAAATTTCCGATGACAACACACTCTGCAATCACGAACACGGCTTTCAGCTGAAAAACACGATTGCCCCATTTAACAGGACAAAGGGAGGAAGAGGAGGAAATGTCGTCGTGAATGAGGTGAGCGCAGAGCCTCCCTGGCCCGGGGCGCAAAGGGCCGTGAGAGACAGAAGTAAAACACAGACGAATCGAAATGTCCAAACCGTCCGCGGGCTCTTGAAACTACGCGCGGAACGAGCCGACTCCGGGCTGAGGGCCCTGCTTCTCAGCAAAGCCTAAACACTTTTATTTTTAGACATTGAAGAGACAAAGTAAATAGACTAATAAACAGCTAATCCAAAAATTTAAGAAAAGAACGGTAAAAAAAAAAATCAATACAGTTAAAAGGAGATATGAAGAAATAAATCCCTTTAAAGTAGGAGAACTCGTAAGTTTTGTTGCAGGGTTTTCCTTATGGCAAAAACCAGTAATAAAGCAAAACAAACGAATCAGAAAAGCACACGCATTCTAATCAAACAGCAAACAGGAAAGAAAAACAGACAGCGCTGGGAATGAAAACAGGTCAACACAGACAGGGAGTGAATTTCACGATGGTAGATAATCATAAGAAAATACCCTATAAAATTTGGTCTGATTCTCCTCGTGTTCATAATTTTTGTAAATCCAAACCTATAACTTTAACATATGCCTTAATACTTGCAGCAGGCACATAGCAATTGTTCGATAAATATTTGTTGAATGAATGAAGGAAGGAAGGAAGGAAAGAAGGAATAAAATCTGGATGAAATTGAAGATATTTTAGGAAATCAGTTTCCAAATCTGTTTAAGGAAACGTTACAAAACATAAACTAAGCAATCACCGTGAAAGAAAGAGCAACAGATGCTAATTAAGCGAAGGTTACTCCCAACACATAATACATTCCTCAATAGTAAAATACGGAATTGGATAGAACCGCATACATTCACATAGAGAGATTTCTACTAAGAGAAAAAAGCGAGTTTCACGTGGCCTTTGAATATGCATTCAGAATGACTGAATTTCTGTAAAAACAAAGCAGAGAGGAAAATATCATATTTCTATAAGTGCTTATCCAGGCTTCAAAACACATAGAAAAAAATCTGGAAGGTTCCTTGCCCGGCGGGTGTGTCCACATCTGCCCGGGATGAGAAGGCAGAGGGAGGCACGTGGAGTTAATCGAGATAGACTTTGGCTGCTTCTGTGTTTTTGTATCATCTGAACTTACGTAACAAAAGTTTGTGCATATGTGGCTTGTAGGGAGACGTTAATTTAAAAGAGGAACTGTTTAAAGTTGCCCAAGAAATAGCCTTGTAAAATATGCCAGGTCCAGATATTTTTATAAGCAGGTTATTCCAAAATTCAAAAAGAGATCACTCTTAGGCTACTTAAATTATCTCGGCACATAGAAATTTGGAAAACTTTCCAGATCATTGTACATAACCCAGACTCCAAAAGGAAAAGAAACGGAAGCACAAAAATTAAACTATACAATAATCTTAGCTGTGAACAAACACCTGAAAGTTCCAAGAGCACTAGCAAATAGAACCTCATCCAATCTATATTAGCAAAAATCACAGAAAATGAGCAAATATATTTAATTCTAGAAAAAATTAGT
>NW_011893619.1:4622-8160 GCF_000151845.1 Pteropus vampyrus
GACCCAGACGTCGGAGCCGGCAAAGCGGCTCTCACACCGGAATGAAAGGATCGACGGAAAGACGGTCGTAATAATGGAAGAGAGGGAATCTCGGCCGAGAAACGGACACGATAAAAATGGAACCCTGCGAGCTAAGAAAAGTGCAGGAACTGGAATTTTTTGAAATTCACCGCGAGGGCTCGAGAGCCGATAGGTGATGACACAGAAAATAAAAATGCAGGGAAGCTGTGTATGAAAAAACAGAGATTAACCGGTCTGAAGAACAGCAAGGAAAATCATCGAGAGCCTCGGAAACAACATCGAGCCATTCGTAAAACGCACATGGAGAGCCTCGTGTAATAGAGACAAAACGGGGCAGGAAAAACCACGTGCAGAAGTGCACGGAACTCCCCGAGGCGGCGAGAAACATGACGGGCCTGAGCGGCTGTGAACTCGCCAAGACAAACCCGGCTGCGGTCGCCTGTGCCAAACCCCGGCTGCCAGCACCCCGGAGGCTGATGCCGCGACGTGAGGCCCGGCCGCTCCCGCCCTCTGCCCAGGCTTCGCGGAGAGTCGTCGTGATGCGGCAAGTCCAGAAAACCGAGTGAGCAGAGCACAGGTCGGAAAAGGAGACTCGCAGCCACCTTTCTTCACAGATGACGTGCTTATGTAAGTGGAAAATTCTAAGGAACACACCTAAAAGCTACTGGAACTAACGAGTAAATTTAGCAATGTTCTTGAAAGCAAAGTCGGCATAGAAAAACCAATCACATTCCTATGTTCTGCCAACAAACAATTGGATGTGAAGTAAAAAGAATTAATTGACAATAGCGTGCACAATTATGAAACACTTAGGGATGAAATTGAACAAAGACATATAAGGCCAATGTACTGGAAACTACAAAACATCGCTTAAAGAAATTAAGACCTAAAATGCAGAGAAGCAACATATTAATTGATTGAAACACTAGATATAAGAAAGATACCAATTATCCTCAATTGGTTGTTCCACTCAATACAATCCCTGTCAAAATTCTAGCGAGTTTTCATTGTAGAAATATGCAAGACGAATCAAAATGTTTACGAAGAGGCAAAGGGCCAAAATAACATTTGTAAAAAGAGAAAATGATTTGAGCATTTCCTGTGTTCATTCAAGTGCTCAGAGAAGCCAGTGCAGGGGCCTGTTGAGAGGAGATGCCTGTCAGCGAGCAGATCGGGGGTTGGGAGTGAACCCCCAGGCTGCCGGGACTGTCCTGGGGATCCTTGGGCAGAGCCACTGTCAGCCAGCCTGTGCCCCCCACAGGAGCCTGCCCCCATACTTCCGGGCCATCAGCGAGGCGGGGGCCACTGCCCGCAAACGCACTGGGCACTGCGGCCGGGCCCCTGGTCCGTCACCTCCTTGCAGCTGGAGGCCTACGAGGCCCATCCCTGTGGCCGCCACACCCACACGGTCCCTTAGCTACACTCACAGCAAAGCCACACACTCAGGACACTGCGGTGCTGGCGGAGGCCGGGACGGACACCCAGGGGACGGCAGGGAGGCGCGGCCACAGCCACAGCGGACCAGGCGCCAAGTCCACCCGACGGAGACAGCAGCGCGTTTTCGGAGCTGGGTCGGCGCGGGAAAGGCCACGCCACGCAGCAGCGTGACAAAGGCGACCGAGAAAGGGGCTCCCCCCGAAGCCAGCGCGCAGTCTCCTTTGTAAGACGCACGCCCCGTCGTCCCGCGCAGTCTCCTTTGTAAGACGCGCGCCCCGTCGTCCGTTTCCGACGGCGCTGTGTTTTGCTTAGACGAGCAAATGGGATGCACTCGGCAATTTACACCCCGGGTTTTCCCAGAGGATCCCACACGTTTCACGGGCTTGCCAGCATCTCGGGGGAGCCAGAGGGCTGAACGATTCGCTGGGGGTCGGCTTTCCCGGGCACGTGGTCCCAGGCGCATTTAAAGCTCGGTGTGACGCGTCACGTTAACCGAGTGGCAATGTCAGCACGAGGCGACCTGTCTCACAGCTACGCCAGTGCCCGCGTTACTGCCCGCCCAGCGGTCCCCCGAGGGGACCAGAGGCCACCGGCGAGGGCCCCCTCGTTAACCCGCCGTCGGGTCTAACACGGGATTTCCCTGTGTCCCGCCTCTTTGGACCCCATTCACCCTTCACACCTCAAAGCTCTCCCTCCCGGATCTCTCTAAGGTCACGGCCACGTGCAAACACGCCCCACGGCTCCGCCTTCCCGAGGGAGGAAGCCAAGGTTGTGCGTGTGGCACTGATACTCTCTGGGGAGTTTACGGAAGAGAGGGTCTGGGGACCCCTAACCGGGCAGCCCTGCTAATCTGCATCCTTTGATTTTGAAGCTTTAATTTCGTTTATTAGACATAAATAAAAGTTTAAAAGGAGAGAAGAGACGTGCGGGCCCTTCTAGAAGACCTCCCAGAGATGCCTGAACCCACGCAGGCTCGGGCGGGGGACACGGGGGCGGCAGAGGCGGCAGGAGTGATTCAGAGAAAGCCTCAGGCACGCAGGGCCCGCCCGAGCGGCCGGCCAGCTCGACGTGACGCCAAGGGGCCCGCGCACGGCTGTCTTCACCAAGCCGGATTTCTTACTGTTTGGGTCTTAAATGACACCTGGGGACCAGCCGTATATGCCACTCGCCCTCCGATCTCTCTTGAGATGATCAGAAAGACAAAGGAAGTGACGAGTCCCCAGAGACAGGAAATGGGACTTCCTGGAGCTCACGGGGCCCGGGGCCCGGGGCCCGGTCTGCCGGGCGGCTCTCCCTCACGCCCCAGCAGGTTTCAGCCCCGAGCGCCTGGTGACGAGGCTGGACGGTCATCCCAACTCAGAAACCCGGCACCGCCACAAACCGCAGACCGTGCCAGGCCCGGGTGGTTCCCCCGGTGGCCAAAGTCTGGCTTTATTTTTTTGTGGTAAATATTTGTAAATCTTTAAAAATGCATAAAGGTTATGAAAAATAACATGGCAAAAAGATCCATGCACTGCCACCCAGAGCTTTAAAATATTCACTACTTAAATTCTTCATTTCTCGTCCCGGTAAAAGAAACCGTAGCGGATGCTGTGGCCCCCCTCCCGCCCCCCCCTGCAGAATCCGGGGTCTGTTCCCCACCTTCTGGCAGGGCTGCTGAGAGTCCGCCCTCCGCGCAGGTCTTGGGGGGCCAGCCTCCCCCGAAGAAACCGCCCCTGCTCAGGTCACACCTCCTTCCCAGGAAAGCCCTCAGCCTACGGCCGGTGACAAACTTGGATCAACTCCGAAGGGTGCCCCATTTCCAGCCCTGCCCCGGGAGGCCGCTGGGTCCTGGTGGGGCCCTCGCCACATGGACTGATTCTCCCTTGTCCCTTCCTTTGGTCTGATGCTGGTGGGGAGAGCGCGCCCCACCAGAAGTCCCGCGAATCTGCCTCCTCCCTTCCTCCCCGGCTCCCTCATTTCCTACTACTCAAGAAAATCAAATCTGAAACCAAAAAACATTACAGATCCACTTGAAATCTCCTTTGGAACTCTCCCTGGCCCCATTCCTTTGCCTGTCTTTTCATAAACAACGAACATG
>NW_011893620.1:0-1769 GCF_000151845.1 Pteropus vampyrus
CTTCCTTTCTTCCTTTCTTCCTTTCTTTCTTTTCTTTCTTTTCTTTCTTTTCTTTCTTTTCTTTCTTTTCTTTCTTTCTTTCTTTCTTTTTCTTTCTTTCTTTCCTGCTTGTTCCCTTCCTTCTTGTTTCTCCATCGTGTCCACCGAGTTCAGTTTTCTGTGGCGCAGCTTTAAACCGATGTCGGTTTTTTTGTGTTTTTTTTTTTTTTTTTTTCGATGCTGGAGAAAGCTGATTGTTTCTGTCGATTTAACTGTTCCCTGGCCTCCCATTCAAAATGTCCTTGGGATCGGAACAGGAAGGTCACCGTGTCCTGCTTTAGCCAAGAGGCCTTGGAGATGTTTGATGCCAGAGTCAGCTCAGGGGGGGAGAAGGGATTATCTCATCACAGATTTGGAAACTGAGGCCTAGAGGTTCTTATCCTTCTACGCCTCTCCTACGCGTAATGATGACCTGTGGGGTCAGGAGTCCGGTCCTGGCGCCTTCATGTCCCACTCTGACGAGGTTCCTGTTAGTCAGGACTCTGTCACAGAAGAGACAGAACCCACGTCGCGCTGGCCGGAGAAGTGAACAGGCTGCAGGCGTGGCTGGATCCAGGTGTAAATGTTGTCTGCAATGGGTCTTTCTCCACCCTGCTTTCCTCTGCCCTGGTCTCATTTTCAAATAGAATTGACCGACAGAAAATGCCCATTTCTCAGTGATTCCACCCTGAGTCCTAGATAGGCTGACACTGTCACTGGCCCGGCTCGGGACCCCTGCCATCCTCGTGACCTGGGGAGGGAAGGGAATACTCCAGTTGACCAGCCCCACTCAGACGACAAGGACAAAGACTGCAAGGAAAAAGTCAGGGGCCAGTTCCTGGAAGAGGGAAGAGTAGGTGCCAGGAGACAGAAAGGTGTGATGTCCAAAACACGGCCTCCATCTCCCACCTACAAAACAGGAATAATAATCCGTACTCTCCCCGCCTCCCAGGGCCTCATGGGCCTCTGAGGAGATGCTGAAAAGATCGTGGTTCTAGAAAGCCATGTGGCTACAAAGGCTGTCAGAAGCAGCCTTTTCTGTTCTCTGACGCCATAAAAAATTGAACTTCTGTCCAACGAAGTTAATGTATTAACATAAGTGAGTGCGTTAACCAACGAAGTTCGCGTATTAACATAAAGTTAACAGACTAGACGCAGATAGGGAAGAGATGCGTGCCACACGTGCACGAAAGGAGTACGTTTCAGAAGAATCCCTACAAATCCGTAAGGAAAAAGTCGAACGATCCAAAAGGAAAATGGATAAGGACTAGCCGTGCGCAGAAAAGACCACCCCGGCAGTGAAAAGATGCCCAAGGTCACTAGGAATTAGAGGAACAAGGTTCAGAACAACGAGCCCACTCCATCCTGTCAGCCTGGCAGAGAGGGAAGATCTGTCTGGATGGAGACCGGGAGGGTGCGGAGCCATGGGGACCGCGTCCACCGTCTGGTGCATGGCTAACGCGTGTCAGCCACTTTGGAGGAAAATGCACAGACCCTTTGACCCGGAAGGCAGAAGATTTGTGAGCAGGTGGTTTTACCCGAGGCCACACGGGGTGGCGCCCGAAGGGGCCTCGGCACTGACTCACCCTAGCACTCCTACTCCATACCCAGAGTAAGACAGGAACCAGGCGCAGTAGGTGCCTCTGTGCAGGCGAGGTCCGTGGCATTGACCATGGCAGAGGAACCCCGATGCCCCCACCTCACCGGAGGTTTGAGAAGGATCTCCATGTCCCCGTTTCCGATTGCTCCCG